>NC_068985.1:52552097-52556833 GCF_001194135.2 Octopus bimaculoides | reverse complement strand
ATAAACACTCACAGATATATATATATATACATATATATATATATATATATATATATATATATATATGTATAAAGCACACAAATATACATACACACAAAGATACAAACATACATGCGTAGTGATTGCCCAATCTTCACAGTTGATTGCCCACTCTTTGAGTGTCCTTGTCAATGCTATTCCTGACATTCCGTATATGACCTCTCGGATGACTATTCAGTTCCCCTGCAAAAGTGTATGTTTGTTTTGATTGATAGGTGACAGACAAAAGTTTTAACTTCTACTGGTTTGATCGGATCACTCTCTGAGATACGATCTCTGTGTACCTCCATATGTCCCTCCAGACCCGAAATCGACTTGCAAGCCCATTCACACACTACACACGTCGAATCACCAGAATTAGAAGGATAGATGTTGCATATAGTTGTATAACTAAATACATACTTACATGCATGCATACATACATACATATACACATAAATATATAAGAAACAGTTGATCTCTAGACACCAATATAGGCGGGAAAATACAAGAGAAAGAGCCTAGGGGTAATTGATAAGGTGTTTGCGTATCTAGTATTCAAGATACATTTTCAATATCATACCTATCGTTATTAGAGCAGCAGGATACATACCAACCTGCATTAAGCAAATTATCACTGAACTTGAGATCTTGGGGAGAGAATGCAACTCCTTAACTTATAGGTTACAAATGAGTGTGATATCTGCAACAATGCAAATCTGCAACATTTCTTCAAGATTTATCCGATGATGAACGTCACGAGATGCTTTCTTTCACAATCTTGGTATGAAGTAGGTGGCGGTCAAAATTAACTCTAAATTAAAAAGAATATATACATACATTCATGCATATGTGCATACATAATACATGTAATTAGTAGAGATCCAAAAGTATAATAGTGATACTACCTCTCACCGAGTCATGATGTTTGTTGCAAAAGTAATAGATAATGGAATCTGCAAAAGAAGACTGCCCCGAGATAAACATAAACAACAACCCTGTCATGGAATACATACATAATTGCAGAAGGAATGTTGGTGGAACATTCCCATAAAGATTTCAACCAAGTGCAAGCATAACAAACCTGATAGTTACTTGGGACAGAAAATAAAAATCTTGTACAGTCATAGAGGTTAACTGCCTTATGGATATGAACATTTCTTCGAAAATCATTAAGAGGGAGAATACCTATGGAGAACTGCTTCGAGACCTGTAACCTCTCTACCAGGATTATATATTTATACCCATACCAATAATCATTAGAGTACTTGGTTACGTTAATAAATATTTAAACTACAATATAGTGAAGCTAGGATTTTCAAGTAAAGTAAGAGACTATGTTTGTGTGTACCTGTTTACGACGAGCTTCCTTCTGTTTCCGTATGTCAAATCCACTGACAAGGCTTCGGTCTGTCTGCGGATATAGTAGAACAGGCTTTCCACGGGTGTGGCTCTGTCAGACTGAACCCGGAACCTTGTGATTGCGAAGCAAACTTCTAACCACACAGCCACAGGAAAATTTGACGGAAAATTCCACTTCATTTATGTGAGTAGTTCCTATTTAAAAACAAAATTACATCTAGCTTTAGAAATCAGATAAGCTGAGGATAAAAGTGGATAAAATAGAACAGGTATGAATATACTTCAATAGAGTGCAGCGTAAAATAATGTCATTTATAATTAAAGTCAGATTCAGATATGCTTTCTTTCAGACTATTATAAATATTCCGTTGAGCTGATGGAATATGACAATGCATCTAAATATAATCTTACAGAAACTTCTAAATTTATATAATGAAATCCACTGTTTTAGATACTTAGAATGGATGGTTGAATAAAGGCATTTCAAAACATGGTTTCAAATGGGTATTTTAGTGCTTTAGAAAAAAATGAATTTTTGTCACCTGTAGTAGAACTATTCAAATTTGATTTATGGTAAGTGTGTAATATATTATCATATAAGTGATTTATTCAACCATCCATTTATACTCAGATTGAGAGACGTTTACGTTGGAGATATGCAATAAAAGTAAAACAAGCTTTAAACAATAATAACTCATAGAAATATAATACATGTACGCATGACAGTATGTGTGTCCATGTCTATACATAGTTGTTGCAAATGTACGTGTACATGCATGTACGTATGCGTGTCTATATATCTCTCTCTCTATATATATATATATATTTAGCAGTATCAGCGCCAACGAGTGTTTAAGCATAAGCGAACTTTAGATTAGTTAAAATATATTTATACACACACACACACACACACACACACACACACACACGCATCCTTTATTTTTTATGCGTTTTAGTCATTTGACTGCAACCATGCTGAAGCGCCGCCTTCAAGGTTTTTTAGTCAGACAAATCTAGCCCAGGATTTTTTAAAGCCTAGTGCTTTTTATCGGTTCTTTTACTGAATCGCTAGTATTACGGGGGTATAAACAGATCAGCACCGATTTTGAAACAGTGATTATGGCGGGGGGGCAAACACAGACACAACGACACACACACGTAGATACATACCGGTGCTATTATGCACAAGTGTCGTAAGACCAAAACGCTGCTTTATCAGAAAACGAACATATATTTTTATCATTCCATTTCTTTTTACATTAGTAACAGTTTCAGCTTAACAATAATACTTTGTTGGGCACATAAAATCGTAACTCCATGCATGTATGATTTTTTTCAATCAGAAATATTTGTGCAAAACTGTCGTATGTGGGACTTACTATACTTTTGGAAAACGCTAAACCGTTGTACTACACTTTGACAATTTTCATATATTAGCATTTGAAGCAGTTGGAGATACGATAGTTTGACCAAAAGAATCGGTTATTGCAAGCAAAATTAAATATTGAAAAAAGAATAGAGAATTACTTGGCCAAATTTGGTCATACGAGAGCTTAACATAATAGCAACGATATACATAGTCTTCAAATGAGATCCAGATGTTCTCAGTATAGAAGACACTTTGTAGTGCTCAAAAGATTCAAACTTAGACTCCGATTTCTTTACAGGGGATCGATTCCGTAAAGTAAAGAACGGCTATAAGAGGTGTGTGTGGTGCTCATTTATTCACATTGTTTCAGATTGGGCAGATATAGAGGCAATTATGCGGGTAACCAAATTAGATAAATCAAATATATCAAATATATTGAATATAATAGTATGGGTACGAAATACAAAATATGTATATATGTATACACAGAAAACGAGAGAAAGAAAAACGTGGAGTCTTTCAGATGATGGATTTTAAAGTATAAATACATGGATATTTATGTTAATAGGACCGACTTTGACTGAATACAAACGATAGAGAAAATTAAAGGGATGCACAAAGGGTGTTATAAAACGAAATCTATTCCACAAGGTAAAAAATGGTTACGAATCTCCGACAAAATCAGCTGTTAGACTTACCAACTCCTTCGCTTCTAAACTTCAAATGCTGAAGCTGGCGCATTTCAGTGCCGCCAGCACATGTGATTCTAGCATCTAATTTATATATGTATATATGTATACATGTAATCCTAGCATACAAATTATATATCTATGTATACATGTATATATATATATATATATATATATATATATACATATAGACTAACAAACATACACATATATATGTATGCATATGTATGTATGTATGCATGTATGTATGTACATATGTATGTATGTACACCGAGGAAAGCTTTGTCAAATGAAAGCAGTTGTACAAGTTTTCAGTGAAAGGATTTCTGCTTTGTTCAAAGATCACTCTGATATAAAACCCGATGTGCTGGGAACAGCATTGAACATTTTCGGGATGTCCTTTTGTGTTTGAGAACATGGCGTCCCCACATTTTTGTAGCTGTGACCCATATTGGCGCTGGATATCATGCATTAGCTTGCCTCAGAAACATATACAGAGGATAGAGAGGATCTATGCCTTATTTGCTGTCCATGCCTCATTTGACCTAAACTTTTAGGCTACACTATCACTGGCGAGCTTCCTGATGCCCAGTCGAGAAAGACGGCGCCACGACGGGCATGGAAACCACGGACGTGAACCTGGGTGAAATCAACTGTGGGTTCAATAAAATTATGCATGAGCATTGCCGACATTTTGCATCGGCAATGGTCAGTGATGGTCTTCTTCGGTCAGGTGTGGGCCGCCATCATTTATGTACATATATATACACACACGTTTATATATTTGTTTTGCAAGATTCCTGATGGGAAATCGTGTGTTGAAACAGATATCGATTATATTTCGGGGTGGTCTATTTTACTTTTTTGCTAAATAAGCATACGCACTATACACCCATCCTTCACTTGACCTTAGTTTTGTTCTTATTTTAGTGTTCTTTGTCTGAAATCTTTCGTTACATTTTCTGTGATCTTCTTACCAACTCTCCCTTCCACGTGTCTACTCGTGGGATAGAGAGTCGCTGAAGCGGTCACAAGATGTGTGCTAACGATTTCAGACAAAGAGTACTAAAAGAAGAAGAAAGGCACTAAAAGGAGAAGAAAGGCACTAAAAGGAGAAAAAAGAAGAAGAAGAAGAAGAAGAAGAAGAGGAGGAGGAGGAGGAGGAGGAGGACGAGAAGGACGAGGAGGAGGACGAGGAGGACGAGGAGGAAGAAGGAGAAGAGAGCAGACGTAAAGAATGAGTATATCGTGCATGTTGTTATGTGGCAAAAAAACATTTACCCTCCTCAAATATAAGA
>NC_068985.1:52550652-52551981 GCF_001194135.2 Octopus bimaculoides | reverse complement strand
ATATATATATATATATATATATATATATATAACTTTATTGCTGTAGCACAAAGCCTGGAATTTGGGGGGAAAAGGCTGGTTAGTTACATCGAGCCCAGGGTTACTTAGAAGTCATCTATGTCTTGATATGTAAATAAACACAAATATTATAGAAATATATTTGAATATATAAAAGATGACACTCTGCTTTAAATGAATATAATAAAAGGTAACTTTTATATGTCATTCGTGTGCAAGGGCAATATAACACTATATACTGTATATGCAAATATGTAAAACAGTATGATTTGGCAGTTGCAACAAACGTCGCAGATGAAACGGCATGGGAAGGATGGATGCAGTTGTAAACGTAAACTCACATGGAAGCAGCTGTAAATAAACGTAGGTCGATTATATTTCTATGCCTGAGAATATAATAGAATGTCAGAGAATGCGCGCCTGTAAAGTGATATATTTTTGTAATTATGTTTACAAAATTAATTCTGTGCAAATAATTAGAATAACCGAAAAGTACAGGAATTTAAACATAAAAGTATAGCTTGCCCCCAACAAACACATATACATTTGTGTGTAGATAGCTAGCTAGCTAGACAGACTGACAGACAGACAGAAAGATAGATAGATAGATAGATAGATAGATAGATAGATAGATAGATAGATAGATAGATAGATGTGTTCACATGCTTATGTAATTGTAATAATGAGAATCAAGTGATTAGATCTACATATACATATGTGATATAGTCGTGACCACTATTTCCTATTGGCTAAACACACATCTGAATATATTTGAAAATTAAAAGCCTCTCACGTACCTCATACTATAGCTTGAAAAGTTACCTCAAATGCCAAACCTTACCGCAATAACGATAAAACTTGCCAAATTTGTACTACTGAATTGTACGAGATTATAATCTCCAAGAATAAAACTAATAAACATTCTGATACAACCCTTTCTTGACGACATCAGACTGACAATTCCCGAAAATTTTATAAAGCTTTACAAAATATAAACAGATAAGAATATCTTTTTCGTTAGCAACATTACAACGTTAATTTCCATTTTCCCTTCACTTAGTCAGAATGCATATATAATCTTTTTTTTAAAAATTTTTACGTTTGATTGAATTAGCATATAACGTACGGCGGGGGCAATTATATCACATAAATGTGTTTTCATGCTGAAGAGCCTGATAGCCTGATTCTCTTTTTACGTTTACGCCACAATGTGAACAAGTACATATCTATATGTTCACTTGTATATACATGCATACACTTAAACATAGGTTGATAAATACACACACACACACACACACACACACACACACA
>NC_068985.1:52539777-52543587 GCF_001194135.2 Octopus bimaculoides | reverse complement strand
GCACACCCGCAGTCACACAGTCACACAGTCACAGACAGATTTTTCCTTCGATTAAGACGGTATTTGGACTTCGAGGTTTCGATTTAGCAAGGATTTGGGATTTAGTCGCAATTTATTTTTTCATTATTGTCATTACTATTATTATTATTATATGAAGGCGGATGTTGGCAGAATCATTAGCACGCCGGGGAAAATGCCTAGCGGCACTTTGTCCGTCTTTGTGTTCTAAGTTCCAATTCCACCGAGGTCGTCTTTGACTTTCATCCTTTCGGGGTCTATGTATTAGTTACGCACTGGAGTCGATGCAATCCACTTATTCCCTCCCCCAAAAATTTCATGGCTTGTGCGTATAGTAGAGAGGATTATTATTATTATTATCATTATTATTATTATTATCATTATTATTACCGCCGCCTTAGCCAAGGCGGAGGCATTGTTTTCAGTCCTGTTTGTTTGTTTGTTTGCTTGTAGACAATATATCTCAAGAAATGCTGGATGGATTCGGATGAAACTTTCAGGGATGTTTGGCTTCGTGACTGGCACGAACCGATTAGATTTTGGGATTGATCTAGTACCGGACACGGATTCTGGATTATTTGTTATATTTACTTTACATGATTCCTATCTTATGCTGACTTTCAAGTCTTTCTCAGTTAACTCCCTTTAGGCTGTTTCCAAAGGGATTAATTTTCGTTTGGCTATTTTTAATTTTACTCGCGTCTCTATCTTAGTAGAAACTGATGGATAAAGAAATAAAACTACATAAACAAACGGCAGCAAAACCGTTCAGAAATTAAATAATACTAATATATTTTTATAATATATATATATATTTTATATTATACGTACATATCAACACTTTACAGTATACTTACATATATACATATATCTATACATCGATCTAAAACAACAGGAATACTAAAGGAAGGCTGGAATTTAAGAGAAGGGAAAACCAAAGGTCTCATGCTATTCATATAAAAATTCCTGAGTAGAACTTATTATTACCTCTGCCTTTGAAACTATTTTGAAAGCTGAATTTGTTAACTTTGGCTTGTATTAGGTAAGGATAAACTATTTATTACTGTTACTAAATTTTCTACAGCTACCTTCACATTCATGACTACCACTGGGATCGATTAGGTACCAAACAAGGATTCTGGATTAACTTTCCGTTTTGTTTTTACTTAATTTTTGAGAGCAGTCGGGTTCATTTTTAGTATTTTCGTTTGTGAGAGCAAAGTCTAGTTTATTTCAGATATTCTTATTTTAAAAATCATCTCTGGCTAATCGTTGAGTGGACGTTGGTGTTGCTTTGGCGAAAGGTTTATGTTACAGGCGGTTTGAGTTGTTTTTTGTCATTTTAGACGTAAGTCATAGTGTTAAATATTAGTTTGATTGATTGTTACTGTTCAAATTGTTGCTAGTGTTATTTTGAATTGTTGTTTTTTCCCATTGTGGGAAAAATGGAGAAAACGCCAGCAGATGGCCACAGTAATGCGGCTACAACTGGAAGAGGGATAGACGTGGAAACGCTGGAGGTACGAGAAATAAAGGTTGAACCTCGAAAAATGTAGGAATGCGAGAAGTTGCTGGAAAGAGACAGAAATACACTGAAATTAACGCCGCTTGTGGAAATAACAGCTAATGTAATGAAAAGAACGGTCATATATAAGACAATGAAGATAGCAACAATGAAAATAGAAATAGTGACAATATAGGCTATTGAAGAATGTTTGAAGAATATAAAAAGACTAACGACATTTATAAAAAAGAGGGAGAAAGTACGCTACTGCGGCGGTGCGCTTTGCATCAGAAGACGAAGCAATTAAGAATGGGTACTTTTGCCATCGTACTGTGGCAAATGTGTGGCCAGGGTGCGAGTTGGCAAAGTGACCCCAGAGCTGAAAGAAGCATGGCTGATTACATGAATGAGGAGGCCAAGATACTGAGGGACACAAGAACCCAAAGAGTCAACTACTTTAGATATGGAATAGAGTTCACCGTTCAAGCAGCAGTGGATGACCAAACAGAATTGTCGAAGAGATAGTGCTACCCGATGATGTAAGATTGAGAGTGGTGGTGGAGGGCAGGCCGCCTATATGTTATACATGTGGGGAAAAGGGCCACGTGAAGGCGCGGTGCCCCCAGAGGGAACAACAGATAGAGCAGACGGAGAGGCAGGAGGGCACGGACCAGGTGGTACAGGTCGAGATAAAGGAGAAAGCAACGGAGGAGGGGTTTACGGTGTTTAGAAAAAGAAAGAGAAGTGGGAGAGTGAGCTCTCCGCCAGACCAGCAGAAAAAGAAGAAGGAAGAACTGGAAAAGGAGGAGACCAGAAGGAAGGCAGACGAAATGGTGGTGGATGAAATAAGCGAAAAGAAGCTTGAAATGTTCAAGGAGGAGTTGCTTAAGGAAGGAACATTGGTAACGACAGTGGTTGTTCCAGTGGAGGAAGAAAAATTAGAAACGCAAGTGGAGAGACTGTTCAGAGTGGTGGAAGAAAAGAAGGTACCAGGAGCGGAGCAGGAAAAGAGAAAACTAATAAAGAAAGGAAAATTTCGATGGAATTTTATGAAGTACGCAAAAAGCAAAGAAACTGAAAAGAAAGTATTAAAGTTTAAACATATTATAAGAGTAAAGTTGCCCATGGATGTGTATTCCGAGAATGTGGAGGCCATGGTGGTTGACCAGGACATCTACAACAGACTAAAAGACATATGTGGAGAAGGGATTGACCCGCCAGGAATGATGGTGGAGTTCGATGAATTGCTACCAGTAGTGGAGCTAAAAGATTTAGAACCTTTCATGAGATATTAAAAAGGAAAAAAGTAAGTAAAATTGAAGAAAGGAGGAAAAAAGTAAAATTGTTTTATTTAAAAAAAAAGGAAAAAGGAGATTAAGAAAAAACAATAAGATAATAGAACGATTGTAAATAGTTTATATAAACATTCAAATGATATTACATGGGAATGGGGCCCATGCAGCCATTTCATTTTTCATTTTTATATAACATCTCATTTTCATTCGTTTTATGTTTTTGTCCCCACTGTGGTGTTGTGTCTGTCTTTGTAGCGTTCCCTCTGTGTTGTGGCCGTAGTGCCAAAACAAAGAAACATTGATGGAGGTTTGCGCACTCTGAGTGCTCTTCTTCTTCTTCTTCTTCTTCTTCTTCTTCTTCTTCTTCTTCTTCTTCTTCTTCTTCTTCTTCCTTTCTCTTGTTGTTGTTGTTGTTATCATTATTATTTTTTTACTTTATACATACAGAAAATATTTAGGTTTTTCTTTTTCTATTTTCCTTTTGCCTTACTACTTTGACAAATGCGTTGATCAATCCCTATGCCGACGCTTAATTTACAATCATTTTTTAATATTTTGTTAAATGTTTTCGAGATTGAATTCCAAATCCAAGAAAATCGATTTCACTAGAAACAATAATTAGTAAATCAAATAAACTTCAAAATCGATAGGTTTCGAGAAAAACTACGAAACAAGCTTGTTATAAACAAAGTAACTGTTAGAATATTTAAACACAAAATGGAATAAAAAATCCAGCATAAACACTGGATTTTCAATAACTTTAAAACATACATCACGCATATGTTATAACATTATAGAAACATTGAAAAGCTCTACTTTGTGGCTAGAAGAAAAAAGCTTATAAGAACGGCAATACCGCACATGCACGCGCGCACGCGCACACATACATAAACACACACGCATACGCACAAGCACACAGATACACGCACAAACACATAGACATGCATGCACAAATATGTATTTATATATATATATATATATATATATATATAT
>NC_068985.1:52534503-52539138 GCF_001194135.2 Octopus bimaculoides | reverse complement strand
ACGAAAAGAAATGGAGAGAGAAAACATTTGTAAGGGTTAATAGTTAAATATGATGAAATGACCGAAAGAGGCCGAGTGAATGGGAGATAATAACAGTGACCCGGCTGAAATAGGGTGCACAAGCCCTTGTGCGTAAGTGAGAATGATGTGTCTGAGTGTGTATATGTGAATAGGGAGAGCACGTGCAAATGCATGTTTGGGCGAGCTCGAAATTATGTGGGCCTGTGCGAGCGTATGGGAGCGAGTACGTGTATGCCTATAAGTAACCTAGTGCGTGCATTTTATGGAGTAATGTGCGTCTCATGTATTTGTATGTGTGATGTGTGTGCGTGTGTGTGTGTGTATTTGTGTATGCACTGTTGTATTTGGGGATGGTCATATTTTTGCCAATAAACCACAAGCACTATATACTTGGTCTTCACTTCAGCGTTATTATTTTTATCATCATCATCATCATCATCATCATCATCATCATCATCATCATCACCATCATCATCATTATTATTATTATTATTATTATTATTATTATTATTATTATTATTATTATTATTATTATTATCATCATTGATGACCTGAACGCGGGAAAATACCTCGACTACAGGAAGCCTAATGAAGAAACGGTATACATCCAGAAGTGCTGGAACCTTGCCACCCCCGCTTTAATTAGAATTCTGGTTTCAGGCATTAGCAAACGGGTGTCTAAACTCTCAATCAACAGGGTGATCTTTAACAGGGCTGCCCCCACTACAGCTATGCTCTGGCTAGGAGCAGATTTTCTGAGAAACTCATGTTTGTGGACGATCCACAAATCCCTTCTCTTCACCCCAAGAGAATTAGGAAAAGGAAAATTATCTGGTGTATCCCTCCCTTTAATCTAGAAGTTTCTACCAACATAGCCAGTGGGCCCCCTGCTATTAGTAAAGATGCATTTCCTCAGTGGTCAAAAGTACTACAAACTCTTCAAACCCCCAAAATGTCAAGGTAAGCTACTCCTGCTTAGATAACATCGCATCTAACATCACACGCATCAACAAATATAAAGACGCACCAACACAATCCGCAACCCCAACCTGCTACTTCCGAAACCTTACTACCTGCTCTCTAGGAGGATCTTGCCTTTCGCAGTTTGTAGTATACAGAGTCGCCTTTACAACATCCTATGGCATTACTAGGCAGTATACGGGAATGACAGCCAATGACTTCAAGGGAAGGTACTACCGGCACTTGCATTCATTTAGATTCAGGGACAGAGAAAACTATACTTCCCTGTCGCGATTTCTCTGGAGACTTTGTTTCCATCTTCTATTTGTATATATATGTATATGTATATATATATGACAGACTTCCACACAGTTTCTATCTTGTATTTGTGTGCTTTTGTGTTTGAGTTTTAGTTTCGGCAGAAGAGGCTGATATAATAAGTTCCAGACTTTAAAGATATGTACTAGGGTCGATTTGTTGGGCTAAATTCTTAAAAACGCTGCTCCAGCATGTCTACACTCGAGTAATTGAAACAAGCCAAAGGAGTGTATGTGTGCGTGTGTGTGTGAGAGAGAGAGAGAGAGTGAGAGAGAGAGAGAGAGAGAGAGAGAGAGAGAGAGAGAGAGAGAGAGAGAGTGTGTGTGTGTGTGTGTGTGTGTGTGTGTGTGTGTGTGTGTGTGTGTGTGTGTGTGTGTGTGTTTGAGTGAGTGAGTAAGTGAGTGAGTCAGTAAGTAAGTGAGTGAGTGTATATTCCATTGTTTCCTCTAAGACGTTGGCATAAGTAATAAAACCAGATTTAGAAGCAGCGCTAACGAAAACAAACACTCAGGACGATCTAAGTCTTATCGAAATCATTGACGAAGTTTGTGAATGTTACGTATTCATGTATTTAAATATAGATAAATTCATTTTGTTAGGACATTTTCTTCCTTTTATTACCGATGAAGAAATCTTGTTTGGCCTATAAGCTGAAATAAACCAAATATCTGTAAACAGATATCTCTACTACCACTTTTACATATCTGCTATTTTATAATCAGATCTTTACAGAGTGCAATAAGGTTGATGTCACTTTTGGAAGACGAAAATCAAAAATCTCCAATGGTTTGATCCAGATATACAATGAAAATAACTTGTGAGTACGAAGCAAAGCAAAACAAAAAACAGTATCAACACTATTCGTTCATTATGTTCCTGTTAAGAAATAAAATTCGCCCATTTTTGTTGTTGTAGTAGTAGTAGTAGTAGTAGTAGTAGTAGTTGTTGTTGTTGTTGTTGTTCTTCTTCTTCTTCTTCTTCTTCTTCTTCTTGTAATTGTTGTTTGCCGCTGTTGTTCTTGTTAACGATATACAGTTAAACAAATAGGAATATCTTTCAGAGATAAAACTTTATCTTGCTCAAGTGTACGCAGCTAGTGTATTCTAACTGCATGTCATTATAATGGCGTTTCCTTACGTTCAGATCCACATAACCTTTCAGAGGCTGGTTCTGTATACATGATGTACGATAAATCATTTTATGCAAACATCGGAAGACAGTCAGAAATGATCACGTGAAGAATGAAATAGTTGCTATTCTAAATGTATATGTGTGTCTGTAAAGCGTTTTATTATTATTATTATTATTATTATTATTATTATTATTATTATTATTATTATTATTATTATTATTATTATTATTATTATTATTATTATTATTATTAACATGGCAGTGAGCTGGCAGAATCGTTAGCACACCGGGTGAAATGCTTAGCAATATTTTGTCTGCCGCTATATTCTGAGTTCAAATTCCGCCGGGGTCGATTAAATAAGTACCAGTTACGCACTGGGGTCGATGTAATCGACTTTATCCCCTACCTTAAGCTGCCTTTGTGGCAAAAATTTAAAATCATTATTATTATTATTATTAATATTATTATTATTGAGTGAGAGAGCAGTGCATGCCATCAAAGTGACACTGGGGTAAAATATGCGAAGCCCAATATACCCATCATGACTACCTGTCTGATAAGGGTACACCAGGCACATGCATCACAACCATATGTGCGCGACATGGTGATCTCATATCAAGATAAACAGCGCATGACCTTGCAGGTGGGGCCCAGTTAGAATAATCTTCAGGTCGAGTTGCCCATCCCGCTCAAAAGGTCGCTGAATAAGGTTTGTTTAAGGGTGTTGAGCAAAACACCCATGTTTCCAAAGGTGAATTATACAGACCCCAAAGAATTCCTCTGCTCATGATCAGATATGCACATATCGTCAGCCACCAAGGGACATGCTCAACTGGTTAAGGTCAAACGACTGACAAGCAAAGCTGTGGCATTAAGCAGAATATTTGCTGTAGGCCATCTTTTATACCAAGACAAAACAATGTACATTTCCGATCAATTAAGGTCAGAAGCCATGAGAGCCACTGCCTGGTACTCCATCAGGGCATTTATTATTATTATTATTATTATTATTATTATTATTATTATTATTATTATTATTATTATTATTATTATAGTTCTATATTTAAGAGATGAGGAATTATGCACATTATTTACATTTGACGGATATTTGTCCTTTTAAGAGCGGGCTACTAACCACAAGATTCCGAGTTTGATTCCAGGCTGTGACCTGAATAATAATGATAATAATAATAATTAAAGCTGCTGAGTATCTAAGTAATGACACTACCCGAGTATTTACACCCTTTACTAGATTCGGGCCATTTAGCTTTGACGTCATTAGCTTCCTAAGCCTTCTGATGTACTCCTTCTCAATTTTCGTTTCTATTTCTGTCGTTAGTACTCTGTCAGATTCTAATGCTCCTAGATACTTATAACTCTCTCCTCCTTTCAATGATTTTAATGTCTGACCACCCGATAATTGAATGCTTTCGCTCTTGACCACCTGTCTCCTTCTCATGACTAATATTGCTCACTTATCTATTCCAAATTCCATGTCTATATCTTCGTTGAAGAGGCTTACAGTCTGTAAAAAGAAATCTATCACTTTTTTTCATTTTTAGTAAAAAGCTTCAAATTATCTATGTAGAGCAAATGATTATTTTTTTCATTACTATTTCTGATCTGATACGCTGACCTTGCCTTTCTTAATACTAAATTGAGGGGGAACAAACAAAAGACAAATATTAAAGGGGACAACGGTGGAAAATTCTTCTTTTGATATTAACTTCCCCTAAGTGTGTGTAGTATGAGTAGAGATCTACTTTCTATTTTTTCATGCTACAGCTAATTAATTCTCTTCTGTTGTCTGCTATACTGAATATACTCAAATATTATTATTATTATTCAGTAGTTTTATTTTTATAACGTGCTTTCACTTCACTACCGAGCGCAGCTCTGTGCGCCTTGGGTATGTGCTGTGGTTTGCTGTGGTGCTCTTATGTTTACTGTATTGAAAGTGTTTTGCGTAGAATGTGTGAAGTACCCAGTAGTGCAATTTTCTGTATGTTATATATATTTGTAAGTCCTGGTGTTTTTGTTATGTATTTGTCTGAATATTTTTTTATTATACCTAAGGCACCTACTATGATAGGAATTGTTTCTGTTTTTAGATTCCACATTCGAGTTATCTCTATTTCCAGGTCTTTGTATTTTGAAAGTTTTTCCATTTCTTTTAGAGAAACGTTGTCATCTGCTGGTATTGA
>NC_068985.1:52529487-52533535 GCF_001194135.2 Octopus bimaculoides | reverse complement strand
ATACATCAATTAGAAAGCATATTTTTTCTTCATGATATTTGACAACTATATCTGGTCTATTTGCCTTAATTTCTCTATCTGTGTGTATTGGCATATCCCAGAGTATGGTTGCTTTCTCGTTTTCTGTGACCTTTTCTGGCGTGTGTTTATACCATCTTTTTTCTGTTGTTATTCCATAGTGTTGGCATAGCTTCCAGTGTATATAGGTCCCAGCTCTGTCGTGTCTGTGAATATATTCCTTCTTAGCCAGGACTGGGCAGCCAGAGATAATATGATTTATTGTTTCTTGTCCATCTTATTATCATCATCATCATCATCATCATCATCATCACCATCATCATTATTATTGTTGTTGTTGTTGTTGTTGTTGTTTTGACGGCAAGCTGGTACAACTGTTAGCATGCCGGATGATATGCTTAGCGGTATTTCGTCTGTTTTTACGTTCTGAGCTCAAATTCCGCCGAGGTCGACTTTGATTTTCATCCTTTCGAGGTCAATGAAATAAGTTCCAGCAGAGCTCTGGGGTCAATGTAATCGATTATACCCCTCTCACCAAATTTCAGGCCTTTGCCTTGAGTAGAAATGATTATTCTGCGAGCTGGCAGAATCATTAGCATGCTGGGCGAAATGCTTAGCGATATTTCGCCTGCCGCTATGTTCTGAGTTCAAATTCCGCTGAGGTCGACTTTGATTTTCATACTTTCGAGGTCGATAAAATAAATATCGATAAAATAAATACCAGTGAAACACTGGGGTCGATATAATCGACTGTCCTACTCTCCCAAATTTAAGTCCTTGTGCCCATAATCGAAAAGATTATTATTATATTTTCTAATTTTTCTTTAACGTACTAATGTCTCAATGTGAGACGACGAGGGACAAGATTTTGCTTCAAAGGATGCTAACAGATGAGTTGCCTGGCAACTGAAAACACCGATGTTTCAAGGTAGAGAATAAAAAGAAAACAGGAAGATTGGTTGCATATACATGAAAATGTATTTATGTAAATATGTGCGGTAATATAAGTATGACCTTTTACAGTTCATTTATTATGGGCTACCAAGAATTTGGTATACATGATTGTCTGCTCCTTTTGATGTCATTTGAGGTTCCCAATAACAATAGAAATAGTATTACTTTAAGATGCCACATTCTACTAATTCTTCAGATTCTTAAAATTGATCAGTTTCTCAAACATTTTCAGAGTTGCGTTTTTCTCAGCTGGCCCTACAACATCAATCAAATGACAAGTTATTTCAACATGACTTTACACAATGATATTAGATCGGTTAGCCTATATTGAATTTCCAAAGTGTGGTAACCCCAGCATTCTGGGTAATTTGGTGCAGCTTGTGTTCCCACCAGTTACCGTTGCGAGGGAGTTTGTATGTGCGGCAAATTGACCAGTATATGTACTGAGCTACCCTCTCATATATTGACAAGTACTCTGATAGTACCAGTCGGCTGCTTCCAAATATTTTGTAGTTGATTGTCTCTGGATACTTCCTACATATGCAGTACAATGGGCTGCTTTCATGATCAGTTCCAGTTAGCAGGGACTGATCAAGAGTAGCAATGATATACCCCTCAGCATCTCAGCCATTGATGAGTAAGAGTTTGATCTATAATAGGCTCCCTAACTTATTTTGCCTTCGTATTTTGGAGGCTGATTTGCTTCTCTAAGTTTTATTTGTTTTCGGACACATTTTCTCCGGATACTGATTCGTTTAGTTGCATTTCTTGTAAGAATATTCTTGCAACTTTCGTCGCTGACTGCCATTTTTTAGTATCTTCATGTTTCAGAACCAGCTTTAACATCTAGTCATTTACTTGTTACTCCTCGGCAGAAAGTCCCATGATAGTAATTTTCAATGAGGGTTTAAATTGTATTAAACCTCGACCACCATTTTTTTTTCGGGTGGTACACTCAGTCTGTGACTACTTGGGGGTGTTACATACGATACACTGCCACTAACTTACACTAAGCTTGTTGATTTCGGAGATGGAACAGTTTATAACATAGGAGCTATATATAATTACAGACATTGCCAGCGCGTTTATAGTCGTAATTTTAAGTCTGCTATTCAACTTAGTTTTCAAAATACCTCTTACTCTCCGTGAGTACTCCTTCCTTATCTTTTTTATCATTAGTAAGTGTTTCACATACTCCTAAATTCTTATAACCGCTCTTAGAATATAAGTTGTTTTTTTTTTCGGTATCTTTATCTAGGTTGATGTTGCATAAGTTTGATAGTTTTCCCTTGGCAAATCTAGGTTTGGTGCATTTGTCAAGCCCAAATTCTATTTTGATGTCATCACTAAATTATTTTGGGTACGTAGGTGTACTTGCAACTGATCATTTAAACAAACAGTTTCAAGTCATCCATATAAAGAAGATGATTAATTGCTTTTCCATACACGCCCTGTGTCCATAATTTGTTTCATTCAGGAGTTTACTTAAAGGAAACATTGCTAAACAGAATAACAAATGAGATGATGAATCTTGATTGATTGCAGAAATAATATTGACTTGTCCAGTGTTTATATCTGTAGTCTCCATATTCAAAATTAACGTTGTTTTCTAGAGCTTCATGGCATGAGATACAAGATCAGGAGATTACTGGTGAAATTTTGAATATTTCTAGGCATTTCTCTATCCAGCTTTGAGAATGATTATCGAAGGCATTCTTGTAATATATCCAAGCCACTGAGAGACTGTTTTTCTTGTAACAATCTTTAAGAATAATTTCGTTAATTAACAGTTAGTCCATGCATCAGTAATACCCACATTTACAGCATTTTTGTTCATCACAGAAAATGTTAATGAGGAAAGCATACGTGCATTCCATTAGGACACATGTAAAAAACGTGTACATTGTTGTAAAGCATATCATAGGCCTGTAGTATTGTTTTATTGTTTGGGCTGGGCGATAAGGTGATATCATTGGTCAATCATTCCGAGATCGTTTACGGTCCCTCCATATTTACGTTGTAACGACAAATTAGCCTTTGGTGCTAGATTGTAAACACAATAAGCCAATAGTTTTGGATCTTATCTATACCAGTTGAGCTTCATTTATTGGACTTGTAAGTTAGGTATCTTCCCATATTTGCTCTTGTATAAACTCATGGTCTGTTTTTCTCTGTTCATCGTGGGGCATCACACATATACTCCTTTTCATCTTCTCTAACTTTACTGCAGAATTCAAGTATTCTATGCTCTGATGGAATTTCTATTTTGATAGTGTTCTGTCCAGCGCACCTATAGAACTTCTTTGGGTTATTTTTAAACATTTTTTTCTCTTGAAAAACCTGGATCATTTTTCGAAGCATTGTATGTGAGCAGCTTTGGCCTGTAACTTTTGTCTTATTTTCTGCATTATTTTTGCAAACTGGACTTTCATTTCTATTTTCTCATTATCCTTCTCTTGGACGGTTTTATATTATGATTATTACTTCAGTTTTTCAGCGTTTATAAATCAGATCGCAGAGAATCAATTTGTTTCTTGATTTATTTTCTTGTCACGTTGTTCTTTTATGAGGATTTTGCCACTCTATTTTTCAGTTTTAATTCACACATTTTGGTGCCGACTATAGCAGCAGCGCAGAGTAACTTATGCAAGGATGTGACGCCTAATTCATTTTCGTTTATGATCGATTTAAGAGTTGTGTTCACCAAGCAGCTTATTTTGTCATATTTTTTTTTACTATTGCAAACTTTAGTGAGGTCACTGCTTTCCTTCATATCCAGTTTGAACGTTGATCCATTGAGCGATTATTTGTGCTTCAAGTTCTGTCAAATCATTTTCCTTGTCATCAACATTATTTCCAATAGATTGTTGCTAATTTCATTAGTATGTTCACCTGCAATGGTTTGATCTCCAGAGAATTTATTGTTATTATTATTATCATTTTTATTATTATTATTATTATTATTATTATTATTATTATTATTATTATTATTGTTAGTAATATTATTATTTGACTGGAAAGTTATACAAATTACTCAAGTTCCAAGAGTTTCATGCGCTGAACGAGCAAATTATGT
>NC_068985.1:52526799-52529398 GCF_001194135.2 Octopus bimaculoides | reverse complement strand
GTGTGTGTGTGTGTGTGTGTGTGTGAGTGTGTGTCTGTGTGTGTGTGTCTGTGTGTGTGTGTCTGTGTGTGTCTGTGTGTGTGTGTGTGTGTGTGTGTGTGTGCGCGCGTAAATTTTAAGATGACTCAAAATGCATTGAAATTTTATATGGCTATAAGTTTACTCATAAAACTGCAACGTTTAGGTTTCTTACATAGAATGAAAGTGCTGATTTATGGACCGAAGAGAAATATGGTCATGTGATGCTCTGTTGGTCTCAAGTAAACGGAAATTACATGAGATGAGAAATAAAAACAAAGAGGTAGACTATTCCAATAAGAAATTAAACGTCAGGGAATAAGAACGCTAATATATTTCGTCTAGAAATAAAAGGTGACTAATTCGACGCATACGTCAGACTTGTGGGGAAGACGTCTGATATAAGCAGAGATCAAAGGCATTGAAACATTGAGTAGATGTACATATTGAAAGATCTGTTGTCTTTAAACCTGAGGTTAACAGTTCCAACAATTATAATCTTATTAACAACTCATCTTTGACATTTAGACATTTATATTTATTTCTATGGCATTGGGGAGGGGAAGGAAACTGAAATTTCAAGACTGGTATTTACTCTGAAAGAAAAGTAAATTGACGAATAGATTGATAGAGAGAGAGAGAGAAAGAGAGAGATAGAGAGAAAAACTAAGAGCAAAAAGAGACAGGGGAGAGAGGAAGAGAGAGATAAAGAGAGCGAGAGAGAGATAGAGAGAGCGAGAGAGAGAGATAGAGAGAGTGAGAGAGATAAAGAGAGCGAGAGAGAGATAGTGAGAGCGAGAGAGAGATCGAGAGAGCGTGAGAGAGATAGAGAGATCGAGAGAGAGAGAGAGAGTGAGAGAGAGATAGAGAGAGCGAGAGAGAGATAGTGAGGGCGAGAGAGAGATAGAGAGAGCGAGAGAGAGATAGAGAGAGCGAGAGAGAGATAGAGAGAGAGCGAGAGAGAGGCAGATAGATGGATATATAGATATATAGAGAGGGAAAGAACGTACGGTTGTCTTTTAAACGAGCGTCACGTAGTCTTATTTCATAAGGCATAAAAGTGCATAGTCTAGTGGTCAGTACGTTCGGTGGGTCATCATAGGGTTGTGTGTTTGATTCCTGCTCCAGGAAATACGTTGTGCCCTTGGGCAATGCACATCATTTCGGATTGCTTCAATTTCCTCAATCATTACATGTATCAGCCAACATCTGGTACATCTCTCTCTCTCTCTTTCAACCTCTCACTTCCTGGTGGAAGTTATGCTGGGTCAAGAGTGGAAAGCCGATATGTTGCCTTTGCTTACAACTATATATATTCACCTAAAGCAATTGACAAGATTATAGTACATGCTATCGGATTCTCCTCGCGTGACGTTTAAAGACAGACCTGAAACTCAAGTCTTATGTTCACTGCACAACGCACAAACATATCCTTACCCGCAAATTTTATTCTATATTTCTGTCGGCGCGTGGCCATGTGTTTAGAGTGTTGCAGTCAGTATCGTAAGCCTGAACGGCTTGTGACTTGTGTGCTTAAGCAAAACACTTCATCTCACGTTGCTCCAGTCCACTCAGCTGTAAATGTGTTCCAACAATAAGCTGGGAAGCGACCCTGCTGCCCGTTCGGAGAGAAGCGTTATAATGTCAGTCACTTATAGACCCTACAAACAGATAAAGCTCTGGTCTTATGAGTCCTACGACACATCTAAGTTCTAAATCAGAACATCATCAGTTTCCTCGGACTGTTTTCTCGCCTTAGACGTTTGGATAATGAAGTTAGCTTTCATGTTCAGAACAAAAATTATCTGCTCTTAGTATTATTTAGCCGAAGTGATCATCGACGGTCCTTAGAAAGTGCTCCTCCGAGTACTTCGTGAGGTAGATAGGGTATATCTTTGCGGGTGATGTTTAGTCTCAGAAAGCTGAGCCGCAACACCATGATCGCAACATTGGCTGACACCGTTTGCCGAACACTGATTAAGCCGCGTCTATCCAATATTTTGACTTCTCGTCTGAAGCCAGTCACCAATCGTCGACTCTCCATCTAAAAACATTCAAGTTGCTTTACGTATATTTAATAGAGTGACAATATTTTACATCTCTATAGGAGGCATGTGATTACAAATACGTGTTAAACGTTTATTTTCTAAGACACAACGACTGGCAAGCTTTTCTGGTGTGCTCAGCAATTACGTTAGAGAAAGTGTCGGCAAAGATGAAATTTCAAGGTAACGGAAGCATTCAACAACCTTCGTTTATACAAATATTAATAATCTGTGGTGGAAGTGATACTAAAAGGCCCATAGCTCTTTGCAAAATCTATTGATAGCGAATTGAAGAGCTCTTTCGTAATGTACCATCAGAACTGAACAATGTCATACCTAAAGGTTTCAGGCAGTTGCTGTTAATCTTCTGCAGCCATTGGGTGTGTCTGAAATTATTTTGTTATCACAGAAAAATGACAGTACACTAATTGTGTGCGGTCGTGTGTGTGTCTGCGTCTGTGTGCGTGTGTATATGTGTATGTATTATGTTTATTCCACCATATATATATATATATATATATATATATATATATATA
>NC_068985.1:52525270-52526359 GCF_001194135.2 Octopus bimaculoides | reverse complement strand
TGTGTGTGTGTGTGTGTGTGTGTGTGTGTGTGTATAGAAATGTTATAATTTCTAAATCTCTCTAAAGGAGAGATACAGCAGCAGTAGTATAATACAGCAGCAGCAGTATAATATTTATGCCCAAACTAACGTGGCAGTCCATCGAAATAGGGTGAATGCTGTTGTTGATTAGCTCCGAGAGGAGAGGCGATCGCCTCTAGCTAGCTATATGACACACGAACCTGCGTCCATAAACCTTCGAACAGGGGAGGTCATCAACTTCCGTTTTTGAAAATCAGTGAATGTATTTCACTGAATATATATATACAAAACCTTCGAACAAACGTCATCAGCGACCCCTTCTGGAATCGGCTGCTCCACATTGATAAAGAGGAACTACCCCAAAACTGATCTGCGGATGCCAAGCCAGCAAAGGGAAGTTGATGAGCTCCCCTGTCCGAAGGTTTATGGACGCAGGTTCGTGCATCATATAGCTAGCTAGAGGCGATCGCCTCTCTGAGCTAATCAACAGCAGCAGTCATCCTATTTCTATGGACTGCCACGTTAGTTTGGCAATAAATATTATATGTTTATATAAATATGTTTACACAAACTGTGTTGATCGCCAACTGGAGGTGTTTTCCTGGGGCTAAAACAACAATAACATCGTCCTTTGTAGGACTGCAACATTCTGTTGGCATATAAACATTACTATTCGGTACTGCTACTATATTTCTCCCGCTCAGAGATTTAAAAGAAGTTGTTTTTCTCCATACGAGATCAGCAACTGTGTATCGGTTAAAAAATAAATAGTATTTGCAAGTGGAGAGGGCTTTCGTCATTAGCTTGTGGTGTCCCAAACTGAGGACGGATAACATCCAGAAACCTAGGCCTGTGAAAATCACGTAAGGCTAGAGATTGGAGAGATGACTTTCCTTTTAAATGCTATACGGACACAAACTCTAGCCAACCGGAAAAGATGTTTTCCTGGGGCTAAAACAACAAAAACATCGCCCTTTATAGGACTGCTACATTTTGTTGGCATATTAACATTACTACATACATACATACATACATACATACATACATACATACATACATACATACATA
>NC_068985.1:52524264-52524690 GCF_001194135.2 Octopus bimaculoides | reverse complement strand
TTCCTAAAGAAAATACGTGTTTTTTCTGTCTCTTCTCCTAGTGCACGTCTACTTAGCGTTGATTATAATTTTTCTATCATCTTGACTCAACAGCCCTCACCGTTTGTTTTTACTGTCTTGTTCTCACTGTCCTGTTCTTCTTAACACTTTCACCCTCCGCAAAACATTCCAAATTTTATTTAATTTGCTTTGCGGGAAGGACTGTTCCAACGAAGTCACATATTGTCCTTGCCTTCGGAACGCGGAGTAGATGGAACAGGAACAACTGACGAAGGGGTATACTCTTTATGTTTCATGTCTCGTTTCTCATTGTTTTTTACGTTTTTTTATGTCATGTACCCATATATGCATGTATGGATACATATAGATGTAGGTATGTACATATATGTATCGATACATGCATATATTTATATATCAGTTATATAT
>NC_068985.1:52518264-52522610 GCF_001194135.2 Octopus bimaculoides | reverse complement strand
ATATATGGGGTAGAGTGTATGTATGTATGTATTTATACTCTTATACTCGGATAGATAGAACTAGAAAATATGTATTTTATATGCACATATATATAAATATACGTACATATACACATACATACATACATACATACATACATGTATATTAGTGCACACACATAATATATACATGCATATACACATACATATGTGTGTATGTGTATATGTTTGTGTATATATGCGTGTGTGTGTGCGTGTGTAAGTATCTGTTAGTATTATGCTTTGTTATATTTTGCTTTTGTGGGAGGTGAATACGGGAATGGTGGTATATCAGATGTGCTAGTATCCCTTAGGCATAACCACCTCATTATGAGCTCATCGTATCTTTGCAGAATTACTGGTGCCATTGATGTTATTTAAAGAAAGTTTTTCAGCTCAGAGGCGGATCGAAATACAGTTGCATATTATTGAATAAACATTTCATTTCTTTCCTTTCGGAAATGTTTACAGGAAGCAAACAGATAATACAGACTTAAGATTATGTTTTACACATATGAAATGCTCAACAATAGGCACTATGTCAATGTACATGCTTACTTATAAAATATCGATGATAGTTAGTTACATCCCATGGTTCCACCTAAAAATGGTACGGCTAAGTTTTGTTCATTGTTTTGATATAAAAACTACCAAGACATATTTGTCGACATCATTTTCCCAAAAGTTTAAATAAATTCTATACTTAGTTCATATATTGACCACCAAATTCGTTATTTTCTCTGCGAAAACTCATTGCGATTCGCACTGCGCTGGTTCTATATAAATACAGAAAGACCGTTGTTTAGAACGCAATTTTTTTTACTGAATAAATATTTTATATGTCTCGCCTGAGATATGTACATACACACATATATACATACACCCGTACACAGATATACATAAATACATATACTTATATTTATAGGGGGAGAATTCACAAAAAACAAAAGACGAAGACAGGTGGTGTAGACAACAAACAGATGTATTAGTTTAACGCTCGGGAAATGAAAAAGTCTTTAACGTTTCGAGCCTACGCTCTTCCATAAAAAGAAACACAGAAAGAAACAAGGAGAGAAACTAAAGAATGTGTAGTAGCTAGCGATCTACATATATATAGAGAGAGGCATTCACACACACACATATATATAGGCAAATGAAAAATAAAAAACAGGAAAACCAACAAAATCAGCTAAACGTACATAATGTATATATTAGATTGACGCTCAGTGAAAATTTTAGATGGAAAATAGTATTGGAAATGACGTTTCGAGCATGGCTCTTCATCGGAATTAGAAAAAAGTCCAGAGAAGAGGAAAAGGGGGTAAGAAGCAATTAGTCCGGAGAAATGCACGTGTCGTTACAAGGCTGATGGAATATGTTTTTCTTTGAAGGCAGGAGAGTTCAAAAATGGCCATTATGCATGTGTGAGAGAGAGGAGGATACTCGTGTATGTGTGTGTGTGTGTGTGTATGGAATGTATATATATATATGCTTTTATGTGTGTGTGTGTATGGAATGTATATATATATATGCTTTTATGTGTGTGTGTGCGTGGGTGTGAGTTGCGAGTAGCGTGTTTGTACATTAGGGGTTTTTGCGTATGATTGTAGTATATTTGCGCGTGTTTGTGTTTGTGTGGGTGTTTAATGTGAAAGTGAATCTAACAGATGAGTAGCAATAAGAAATAGCAATTGTAGAATGTAGCAGTTTTTTGCATGTGTATGTGCTATGACAAGTAAACGTGTGTGCGTGTGTGCGTGCGTGTATGTGTGTGTACAGTAATATAGAGCTAACAAAGAAGGTTTAATGATCTATGTTTAAGAGTATTACTTAAAAGGTGAGCAAAATTACGATTACGCTGAGCCTATATTGCTGCGTTGTGAATGAACTGACATTTTGTAAAAAAATAAACGACTAATTTGGAGTTCAGGAAAGAAGCAGATTGTTGGGAGCGATCCTCAACACCGAGGACAACAATATTAATGGCTGCCTTACCTTGCCATAAGTCTCATCTATCAATATTCCAATTTTGGTAACAAGCTATAGTCATGACAGCCAAATTGAATTTCCCGTAACCCTATACTGTATATACTATACAACGCATGCCAGCGATATTTTAACCCTAACGATACCGTTCTACCTAACGATGATGTGTTGCAAATTTCTCCCAGGTAAACTTAAATAAATTATTTCTTAAATTGAATTAGGTTTACCTTGGAGAAATTTGCAACACGTTTTCCAAACTGGATCAATAATGAGATTGTAGTAATTAGCGCTTTGTATTTGTGTATCATTTGCTGAAGAATGAAACCTGAGCCTTACGTTTGCATAGTCCTCTATTTTCCAGATTGGAATTAGAGGACCATGAATTTTAATAAATATATGATAACTCACATGGCTAAGAAACAGTCTTTGTGACAATAAGGTTGATGTTACAAAAGCCTGTCTGGCACTCAGAGGATCTGCCCAGCATTACTCTTGATCATTCTATTAAAGACAGCTTTAGGTCGGTTGGAATACATCGCCAACTGATTTCGAACTCAGTTTTGTTTCCTTTTGCTTCACTCACTCTCTATTTGTCATTTGATAGCTTTCTTACACAACACTATCTAATTCGCGCGATGGTTAGCAAAAAACGCATTGTTACTTATTACTTATGAATTACTACGACTAGAATATCCTATTTATCACATAGTTTCAGTCCAGCATAATGTAAACACGGGTCGAAAATTTTAAACTTCTTAGGAAATAAACTTGGACTGTTATATCACAAACAACTTTAGCAAAGTTTGTGCTATGATCTTCGTTTGGCTTTTGAACACAATCCGTCCGGTACGAACTTTATTTTATAAATCAAAGCTATTCCAGGAAATTAATTGTTAAAATTTTGTTTCTGTATCTGCCTTATTGCCTCTTGTATCAATAGTATGATTCTGATAATCAACCATGCGAGTGGAAATTCCACTACCGATATCAAAGTTTACAAGAACTGTCTTTACAATCTCTTTTGAAATTACATCGAATTTGACGATTATTGCTATCACATCTTTCAGCTTTAGCCAACGGAGTGTTGAGGAAGAGAAAATGAAATAAACAACTAAAATACACCTAAAAACATTAACATCCACACATTATGCATAGCAACACATAATCCAACTAAACTGAGTTTATGATTATTGCAGTTTAGAAAAGCACAAATAACTTTGAATTTCGATCATCGTGAATCCGCTATTCAACACCAATTCTAAAACACGCCCTCATCATAGCCTTCTCACATCGCCGTGCAATATGTCTTCTGCTTTTAACCCTGGCCGATTAAGGCTTTGTAAGTAAATTTGGTAGAAAGTTTTCGAAAAGTCGTCGAGTAGTGTTGTGTGTGTGTGTGTGTGTGTGTGTGTGTGTGTGTGTGTGTGTGTGTGTGTGATTGCGTGTGTGTGCGTGTGTGTGTGCGTGTGTGCGAGTGTGTTGTGTCTTTGCGTCTATGTTCATTTTCCTTACCCACCGCTTGGCAGCCGATCTGAGTCTGCTAACGTCCTTGTAACTTAGTGGTTCGGTAAAAGAGACCAATAGAATAAGTGCCAGACTAAAAATTAGTTCTGGGGTCGATTTTCCCGATTAAAATCCTTCGAAGCAATGCTTCGGCATGGCTGCAATCAAATGACTGCAACAAATTGGAGATAAAAGAAAAAAAATCAGATTTTCAGCATTATTTCTTAAATGGGGACATTCAAGAAATGTGAAAGCACGCGAACCCTTGGTAAGGGCGTTGTTTTTGAGTAAAGCACTTCATTTCACGTTTCTCCAGTTCACTCAGCCGTAAATGGGCAACCTGACGACCCCTTCGTAGGTAATGTGATTTCGGCCACTTATACGCCATGGAAACCGAGTAATCGGCTACTGAGTCCTGGGACTCAAACAAAAAAACACACATATATCAAAGATATCCTCTCGTTACAAAATATACTCTTCTCACTCTATCTATCTATCTATCTATCTATCTATCTATCTATCTATCTATCTATCTATCTATCTATCTATCTATCTCTTCTCACGGACGTGCTGTCACATCGGCTGCGAAGGTAAACGTTTATTTGACCTTTTATTGTCCACATTTTGTTGGAATTTTTTAATAATTTTGTTGCGAAGCACCTAGGCTTCATTTTTGTGTGCTTTCAAGGGCAGGAATTGGCCCCCAGGGGCAGTTTCGGCCCTAGCAAAATACAAAAATTTCCTTCTCGACATTTGAAAAATGTCGAGAAACATAATTTTGAAACGCTTGTCTTGTTCTTTTGACGAGCATTTCCCGAGGCATCAGATGCTAGAAGAAA
>NC_068985.1:52512602-52513697 GCF_001194135.2 Octopus bimaculoides | reverse complement strand
GGTGAGGCGATCCGTTTGTTGCCAACACCCGCTGAAAGGAGGGCTGGGCATGCCGTGGTTGATGATGCGCAGACATGCGCTGAGACTGCGACATCTCCGGCTCTACGTAGACGACGGTGAGCAGGTGTGGTCGCCGTTTGTGCGACGCGCTTTCCCGCAGCTCGTCTCCATGACCGAGCTGCAGTCATGGATCAAAAAGAGGCCGAGGAATGGCGAATGGCACCGTGAGTGTCGCGTTGCTCTGCAACAACTTTGCCGTCCCGGGTCCACCTTGAGCGGCTGCATCACAACGAAGTCATTCTATAGGGGATCAGAATAAGAAGCAATGAATGCTATATTGCAAAGTGATGTTAAGAACTGCAGAAACCACCAACTAAATACTTTCATTTTGCACAATCGTTAAGAAATATAAGATATTGCACAGCGATGTGAGAAGGCTATGGTGTTGAATAGAATAAGTGTTGAATAGCGGATTCACGATGATCGGAATTCAAACTTTTGAAAACATCAAACTTTATCGATAATTTGACTGACACACGGAACAAAAATCCAAAATTTTCTCTCTACCTTCGCATCTAGGTTGCTTTTGAAGCACTAAGTCTGCGTTACTAAATTACTTTATGCAATGGAAAATCTGTGAAGTATAACATTTCAATAGAAATTGAGGTTGAACTTCTTTGTCAATGATTGTCCTATTTTCCAGATAGGACAGTCATTGAGAAATATTTTTCTATGGTCATTTTACTATTCCGAGAATAATTCAAATCTAATGTAACTTTTCAGCCTGCGGATCGTCTAATAAAATTATATTTTTGGATAATTTATCGAACGAACTCCATCAAACATAGATTGTGACGCAAAATAGAGCTTTGTATAGGCTGTTTTGTTTTCCTCTGTGTGTGTGTGCGTGCTGTATGTGTGTATATGTGTGTGCGTATGCGTGTGCCTGTGTCTGTGTGTATGTATATACTTTTTTTGAAATAGTGGATCTCAAAGCAAATAACAGCGTGTAACATATGTAGCGTGCATTTTACCTGTTCCACGTTCTCAATTTGGATATATATATATATATATATATATATATATATATATATA
>NC_068985.1:52510008-52511361 GCF_001194135.2 Octopus bimaculoides | reverse complement strand
GTACACATACAGTTCAGGCAGATGTTAACGAAATTATATTAAAAATAAAACGAAGGAAAACGAACACACGTGTGTTGCCTCTCTGCAAAATGTCAGAAGTAATGGAGATTAAATTCGCTTTACACCGCTTAAACTGCCAAAGGAGTAACTGTAAACAGCTGAATACTTGTCTGTGATTGGTTGGAATTATCGAAATAAGACAATTTTTTACATGAAATAACTTCGAATACAAAATTTTTTTTCTGTTCTATAACACAAAATAGATAAGTATACGAAGTTTGAAAGTCTTTCGGTACCAAAAACACAACATAAAACATAAATGAAAACTAGTGCCCCCGTTTTGAACTAGATCCGCTGACCCTTTGAATTACAGGCACAATAGAAACAGGAAGTAAGAGTGAGAGAAAGTTGTGGTAAAAGAGTACAGCAGGGTTTGCCACCATCCCCTGCCGGAGCCTCGTGGAGCTTTAAGTGTTTTTGCTCAAGAAACACTCACAACGCCCGGTCTGGGAATGAATTGAAACCGCGATCCTATGACCGCGAGTCCGCTGTCCTAACCACTGGGTCATTGCGCCTCCACTAGTCACTCAAGGTAATGTCAAGTATTTCCATAGTTTTGCTATAGATTTGAAAAGAAGGAACCAACACCCACAAGCCGTTTAGCTGTAGGTTCCCCCTTTACACACATACAATTCGTCAACCCTGGATATTCCACTACTCGCCAGCGCCCCAGAGAACTGTGCGAGCTCTGTAGTGTGGTTTCTAAGACGTACCTATGTAACTTACTACATTGAGAGAAATTTGTACAGAACATCATTCACTTTTCATATAGAATAGCTTCCATTGTGAGGGACCAGTATTGTCGGGAAAACAGCTGCAAACTGAAGGATCTTCTGGTTTACATCACACTAAACTTCTAGATATGTACTCTAACGAACAAGAACTGCAAATCCGTCACTGAAAGGTAATTTTGCAGGGCACTCTCTCATCGTGGTGATTATCCCTGTGTTATGATGCCAAATACTAGAACGAAATATTCCAATGTACGTTTATTGATGATACGTTAGGTTCTTTTGTCCTTAGCAACTTTTCTCACAAGGTGAGGGAGCCAATTTCCTCGTCGATAACACAAACATGCAACATGTATCGTAGTGCATGTTAGAAATAGCACCCGAGGGCGAGCACGGTGGTCTATACAAGCGTACATACATGCAAACACACACGCACACACACACACACACACACACACACACACACACACACACATATATATATACATATATACACACACATATATACATACATACATACATACACACACAGATATACAGACACACGCGCACACGTAAGTAT
>NC_068985.1:52506165-52509868 GCF_001194135.2 Octopus bimaculoides | reverse complement strand
TATAAGCAAGGCTAAATATAATTATTAAATGTATGCATGAACATTTGGCTGTAATCTTACATGTTTGCTGTCTCGAAGTGTCATTGTGTATGTGTGCGTTTGTGTGTGTGTGTGCGCGCGCGTGCATGTATATGCGTTTATGTGTGTGTGTTTACGCATGCGTGTGTGTTTGCGCATGTGTGTGTGTTTGCGCATGTGTGTGTGTTTGCGCATGTGTGTGTGTTTGCGCATGTGTGCGTGTGTGTATGTGTGTCTGTGTGTGTGTGTGTGTGTGTTTCATATTTCTGTACATGTATATACATATATATCTTCATGTTGAGCTAATGTAACACTACATGGCTTAATTCAGTAGAATCTGTCTGACAGACGGTTACAACACCCGTGTGTACAAGTTTTAGTAGATTCTCGAAAAACATCAATCGAAAATGGTTTCTTTTTATTTTTTTTAATTTTTACTAGTTATTTTCAAGTTGAAAGCACAATGGCGTATGAAATCAATATTACTAAATGTCGAGTGAAGGGCGGTATTTTGAAGCAAATTTAGTAACTGTGTTAAGTGCCATGCATTATTCAGTCCTGCGTTCTAACCTCCAATGGGACTGATTTTGTCTTTCATCCCCTAAAGTTCGTTAAAATAAATAACTGAAGCCGACTCTGTTTTGACACGATTTAATCGTCTCTGTACATTTTCTATAAACTTGTTTTGTGCTAATTGCTGATACCAGTGTTGTAAGGTTGTAAAAGGTGAACGGGAAGAACCTGGAGCAGGATACCGGCTAAATTCTTCTAATACATAGTTTCAATTCACTCTAAGTTGTATCATCAAACAGGATCGGCTGCTTGATTGGCACGAAGGCTCTCACCATTACTCACCAATCTCTGATCCTATCTGAGGTCTATTCTCATTCGCCTATTGTATTACTAGTACAGCAACCTCTGTTACTACTGTAACTTCTTTTACTACAGTAACGACTGTTAGTACTGTAACCTCTGTCACTGTAGTAGTAATACAACAGTAGCAGTACTGTAGTAGCTCCTGGAACTAACTGAACTTGTGCTTCATCCACTCGGGGCCATCAAATTCACACGTCTCTCTTCCTCTGGTCACCCGTATTTTATCTTCACACTTACTCCCTGGTCCATACTAAAAATTTCCCAAGCCTCTCTTCTCTGAAATTCAGTTATTTTGAAGTCCCTTTCTTGACCATGTATTTATCCTGAAGTTGTTACTTTGCAACCGTTGAAGAAAAACTTCAACGCGATCGATCATGCTGGTTTAGGGCGACATGCGAACCTGGACACGCAATCTATTCCTGTGATGGTCATCTGCGAAAATATGGATACCCGTGAAGATGTCTTTGACAAAGGGTGACATAACCTATTCTTATGGGCACTTACCAAATTGTTGGACAGAAAACGGCAGACGCACGAGCATTTAAATTGCCGCTGAAGTTGTTCCTTACATTACAAAATATATGTGGCGTTACATTACAAAATATATGTGAAGAAGGAAATATAACGGATTTTCTGGGAATAAAAAATTACTCGCAGTATTTGTTCTGGGTCTTCGCGCTTTAAATTCAAATCCTGCAGGAGTTAACTTTGTCTTTCATTCTTTCGGGATCAATTGTCTTAGTTCTTCAACAAAAATCGAGAAGGCCTTATGAGGAGACCACTTCTCATCCGAATCTCTTAATTTCATACCAAAGTAGACATAATAAGATATTTTGACAAATTCGGTAAAGTCTCGCTGACGTTTCTCAGTCATAAACTCGCCATAAATGTAATAAAAGTTATCTGCGCTTGCTGCACGTCTAGAAGATATTGTTGCTTCAAATGGTGCGGAGGTCAGTAAGGAAAGAGGAAGGGGGCATTTTTTAAACTGCATATATAATATCATTAAAGTGTACATAATAGCATTAAATAAGCATTGAAATGTGACTTGTGATACATGTACCTTCTAAAAAGGCATGAGGAAATGCCTGACATAAAAGAAGCGATACTTTTTACCCTAAGCAATGTAAGCCTGTAAAGCGCTTCTTTTTCTCCTCACTGCTTGCGGATGGCTGAAGTGACAGTGATGAAAGCACTTCTCTGTACAGATGAAGCCGTCTAAATACTGCCAGATGCTTATTTTTCAAAATTACACATTTAGTTATGCTGTTATAGTCTAGTAGTCAAATTCGGATATAGTATCGATTTTGAGAAGAAATTTTACGTGATAGGATAATTTCGTAGTAATTTTTTAAATGAGCTGGTAAAAATTGATCAATTACATCCAATGATTGTGAAACACTTTTTGGTCAGTCACAAACTTGTGTAGTCAAGAGAGATTTATTGAGAGAGAGAGAGAGAGGGGGGGGGAGAGAGAGAGGGGGAGAGAGAGAGAGAGAGAGAGAGAGCGAAAGCAGAGATTTCAACTCATTTTCTCTGTAAATTTCTAAACAGTAAGTGCGTGAATCTGAGAGGGGAATGTGCTGAATAAAATTATAATTAACTGGTCCTCCTGTATTTTCTGTAATCCAAAGTCAGAAACCTTTCAGTACCCCTTCGTGTGTAGTATATTTATCATGAACCGGTATGCTTGTCATGAATCCAGATTTGTCATGATCCCAGTACATTACGAATAGACTTGGTATATTTAATATAGATCCATTTCTGTATAAATAACTGTTAAAGCTTTTCTATTTGTCATGAGATAAGGTCGCTATGTATTAAGGAATATTTACCAAATTTGAGAGTAAGATCCAGATGCAACCCAGACTAATCGATGGCTAAAACATCACGGCTCCGATATACAAGCACTGGTTTTAAGCGTTGATTAATGAAGAAAGGAAACGTAGTGAAACAGAAGACAATTGTATAGAAATAGTAGTAGCACATCCTTAGATAAACAAATTCACAGAACGTGAACCCACATTTCTTGCACTGCTATTAAAACTGATTAAACATTATTCTTTTATGTAATTTATTTCTGTATATGTATCAACATGTATGTAGATTCTTGTGTGTGCCTCTGTGTGTGTGTGTGTGTGTGTGTGTGTGTGTGTGTGTGTGTGTGTGTGTGTGTGTGTGTGTGTGTGAGTGTTTGTGTGTGTATGTTTGCCAGCATACGTGTGTATGTCCGTGAAATTCCATATCACCATATATAAGAAAAACTCGTATGAATAGAATCGATTTTATTCCTTCGTTTTCAAAAAAAGCACAAAGATGAAATTTGTAACTTGATGTTTACAATATCTACAATTGTATATAACCACGCTTTCTGTTTTTCCCTCTCCTCTTTGTGTGTGTATGTATATATATATATATATATATATATATATATATATATATTGTATGTGTATGTATACATATATATATTGCGTTTGTGTATGAATATATATACATATAGATACTGCGTTTGTGTATATTGTAGGTGTATGTATACATACATACATATATATATATATATATATATATATATGTATGTATATATATGTATATACAATATTGTGTGAGAAGGACAGAGAGATGGAGAGAGAATTAGAGAGAGGCTGTATGTGCGTATGTGTGAATGGGTGTACACTTTAACATATTTTTGTTGCACAAAGATGAATGAAGCTGTTTGTACTTTTACATATTCAATGTAATAACTTGTATGTGCATTATGTGTTTGTGCGCAAATGTAGTGTGTGTGTGTGTGTGTGTGTGTGTGTGTGTG
>NC_068985.1:52501186-52505819 GCF_001194135.2 Octopus bimaculoides | reverse complement strand
TATATATATATATATATATATATATATATATTCATACACATATCATGTATGTATACATACTCACATATATATGATACTCTATGTATATATGTATACGTATCTATGTTTATATATCTCTCTCTCTCATATATATATCTGTGTGTGCGTGTGTATGTGTGTGTGTGTGTGTGTGTGTGTGTGTGTGTTTGAGTGTACATTTATACTTACATATATATACATTTATGAACATATATCTGCACGTACATAAGTGAATGTGTTATATGTATGTGTGTGCACGCGCGTGCGTGCGTGTGTGCGTATGTGTTTGTGTGCCTGTGTACGTATGTATATATGTATGTATGTATGTATGTATGTATGATGTATGTGTGTGTGTGTATATGTATGTATGTGTGTATGTATGTATGTATGAATGCATGTATGTATGGCAATTAATGTTACCATAGAGTCGGTGTTAGCTGAAACGATTGAACAAGAAAAACCAAAACTACTTCCTGGAAAATATTGATAGCTAATCTGATATTCAATGAGGTTACCAAAGTTAGAAATACTAGGAATAATGACAGTCGATAAGAAACTTTCAATATAACTCAGGTGTGTACTGCTGACGATCGGATTCTGTATGTATAATATATAGAAGTATTGTTGTCGAGATTTTCGTACATATATATGTATTGGATGTGAAACATTGGAGTTCCAAAACTCTTCTTTATTGTGTCTTTCATGTTTATGGCTTATTATTCTTTTGTTTGTATATTATCTGAATTGATTTACCATTTGTAGGAAATAATGGTGTCCTTGTAGCCATTTCGACTCTGTACCAATTCCCAGATTCTGAAGTTGCCCAGGAAACGATGAATAGATGAATGATTGAAAGAATATAAGAAACGTAAAGTGTTACAGCAACAACCTTACTAGCTAGTAATATCAGAGAATTAATCTGCCTTAAATCATCTATTTCTGCCTTTAAAAAAAAGGACACAATGAATGATGTAGTCCGAGATACAATATGTCAATGAAAGTAAAACAGACGGGATAGTTACTGTTTCAAGTCCTTTGATTAAATACTTACTCAATCAAAGCCGCCTTGGAGCTAAACAACAACATAACTACAATAGTAGCTAAATAATAGTTTTATGTCTTCAGTTTGATCTGTCGAACACATACTCTCCCCCCTCTCTCTCTCTCTCTCTTTCTCTCTCTCTCTCTCTATCTCTCTCTTTCTCTCTCTCTCTCTCTCTCTCTCTCTCTCTCTCTCTCTCTCTTTCTTTCTCTCTCTTGCATGAGTGATACAATAGTCAGCACTCCTCCAAATAACTTATTTTTACAAACATAAAACTAAATAGAAAATGAATACAAACGTAACATCCTTTTTAGGTAAAGTTTCCATTTACTTCAATCCTTGTATCTATAGGGGAACATCTACATATTGTTTATATTGGTTTTCGATACCATTTTTGCGTTCATCTTGTATTTGCTGTTATTGGTGATGTTACTTCTATTTTTTGTTGTCAGTTCTAAGCCCAGGTTTCAGCCTTTATCCAGTAATACTATAATCAAAGGAAATTCAAATATGACCATCCCATCTGTCATAAATACATTCAAACATTGTATATATTATGCTATGTATCTATTCTTTCTGTTTCAGATGGTGAGTCACGAGGAAGGGTTATTGCCCATAATTGTGACAGACACCTCCGAGACTAGTAACTTAGTTTAATGTTCTTTTGAATGTACTTCTGGTTAACACCGACAGGAATAAGGAACAGAAAGATGATTCCAGAAGATGGATGTTCTAGAAGATAAAGGACAACTTAATTAGAGTAAGAGTTCGTTAGCATAGTGGTCATTGCGAGGCTGGGTAGGTTCGCATCTAAGATGATAGCAAGTGGAGAGACAAATGGCCTGGCGTACCTAAGTAATGGACATATGATACTAGCCAGATCGGAGCGACCATTATAGTAGCAACAGAAGAAACAAAGATGGAAACACGTCTTTGGGACAAATGCCGGAACGCGTCTCATCGTAAAGAGGATAAGTTGAGATTTGAGTAGAACTTGGTTCCGATTTTTGAAGGTCGATTGACCTCTTAGAGTTACTCACATTGGCTTGTTTGATCATGATGTTTTATTAGTAGAAATAGTTTTATTGCTAAATATGTTTCTTTATCTTGTATATCTGCATTCGGTGTATCTTTACTCGTTAATTTACATCCATTTTGTGGTTTTGTTATTGGAATTGTATAGTGTGTATGAAGCTTTTAACTACTTGAAATATCAATTGCAATGTTTCGTTGTCTGATGCCCTACCAGTGTAGACCGTCTAGACTGAATTTTCTAGCTTTATCGATTCTTACAGAATTGCATGTTTAACACCGTGGTTTACTGACTCAACCTCTCAACCTTCTAACAAACAATAGATGAAATTTCACGTCATTTCTGTTGAAATGTAATGAGACTCTCATGAAATTTACAGTGTAACTACAGCATACATCAGTGAATTCTACGTCTACTCTATTCAGTGGTATTGCATACTTACGAGGGTAACCATGTAATGAATGGTTGCTGTCAAGATATGAACATTTGGGGTTACGATACGAATCATTGATTCATATTTTATCGGCCAGTCTCCTTCTGACACAGCTACATGCACTCTGTAGTATACATATTATAAAAATATATTACCAAGATGTGAAGATGTGTTTTCTTCGTTCCTTGTTTCTACCATTCTGAGTGGATATTTCTATTAATATATAACAGAAGTAACTGAGTGACTCGAGGCCAGAGAATTTCTTTCATTGGCACTTATCAAACTAGTTACTTATCTATCTATATATCCATTTATCTATCTATCTATCTATCTATCTATCTATCTATCTATTTCTATATAAATGGAAAATTCTCCCCAAAACCAGACCTTATATTAACGGGTTCAAAAAATGCTCAGTATGTTTTCTTGAAAAACTATATCTCTTAAAAATCTTGACAAACTCATATGAATATAAAGATTCCAGGAACAAAATCTTTTTCTGTTTGTCCGCATTTTAAGAAGTACAGATTGTCGAATTTAAAAATAGACCATTCGGCACTTAGTAAATCATTAACATCTTGTTTACGTCTGCTGGATATCGAATTATTTTAAGGCTGATTATCTCCTTTGCATTCTTCTTCTTCTTCTTCTTCTTCTTCTTCTTCTTCTTCTTCTTCTTCTTCTTCTTCTTCTTCTTCTTCTTCTTCTTCTTCTTCTTCTTCTTCTTCTTCTTCTTCTTCTTCTTCTTCTTCTTCTTCTTCTCAAGTTGAGTCAAACTTTTTTTCGTATTTCAAGCTGTAATTAACTGTCCAAACAAATTACACACCTAAAATGTTTTATCATCAGAATATATCCCACCATATTCCATTGTCTGTTGCTATTATTGTGCCAGAAGCTCAACTCAACTCTTATACAATTTGGCTGATTCAGAGGCAAAACCTCCCTGCACCCGTTTTCAGCTTCATCCACTTCGTTGAACTTCCGTCCATAAAGGAAATGAGCCATGACTCGGAAGCTCTGATGATGCAAGGTCTACACTGTAAGCAGGGTGAGACAGCATTTCCTTCCCATCAAGTTCCTCATGTCTGCCCTTTTCTATCGGTTATCAGATGCCGAGTAGCGGGCTTTTAAAGCGTCATGTACTCGCTGCACTTGTTGAGCATAAAGGTTAGCGTTCACAGCATGACCATCAGAGACAAACTCAAAGTTCAACATCTCCTCGAAATTCCACCAAACATAAAATATAACCGTCTGTTCAAACCGACCTCGTTTGACAATAGGCTTTGAAGCCAAGTTGGAACGAAGCCACTGATTTCTCTTATGAGGATTGCAAAATTCAATTTTCATCTCCAGTTACATTTCAATGCCAAAATCCAACATCTCGTGGCATTTCCAGCTGCTGTTGCAAATGTTCATACGCCGTTGCGTTTGATCATTGGTTAGTTCAGGAGGAACTTCTCGAGTGCATCCGTTCACAAGACCGAGCTGATGGACGTGTCAGTTGATAGTGCTTCGGGAAAGACCAATTCTGCTGACAGTGTACGCGTACTTGTGTCTGGTGTTGTTCAACCGTTTCAAGCAAAGCCACATCTTTCACCACAAAAGATCTCCTAGTCCTTGATTTCTGCTTAGTCCTTTTTACCACAAGTAGCATAAAATCGATCTAATTGAATTTTTTTCACCACTCGTTATCAAAGTGTTGAAACAATAAATAACAGCACGCCAGCCTCCCACAGAAGATTAAGGAAAATTTATTTCAATCAGTTCACTTCGAGGATAACCACTGGTCGATCTTTGATGAAGCTGCACCGACAATATTGCAAGGTTGCATTTGCAACAGTGAATAGTCGCTATGGCGGAAACACGTGTAGGTCATTATAATAAACTGTATATAACTATAAAACGAATTTGTGGATGTACAAGTCTCTACATTCTATATTATTATTATTATTATTATTATTATTATTATTATTATTATTATTATTATTATTATTATTATTATTATTATTATTATTATTATTAGTAGTAGTAGTAGTAGTAGTAGTAGTAGTAGTAGTAGTAGTAGTAGTAGTAGTATAGTAGTAGTAGTAATATTGTCATTATTATT
>NC_068985.1:52499892-52500573 GCF_001194135.2 Octopus bimaculoides | reverse complement strand
AGGGCATTAACTATATAGTAATGCCTCACGCTTAGAGGGACTAAATAAGTCAAAAACTACCAAAAAATAAGCACATATTTACCGAAAGCGAGGGAAATACAACTTTCAAAAATTAACCTCCTAAAAACATTTAACTTAACGGCAAACCACTGGTTTCACAATTAATACAGCAAAACTGTGAAGTAAGCTGCATCTTTTGTTCATCAGTGCACGTATGGTCGAGACACATAAAAAATAAACAAAAATCAACATACCCCGATGTACCCAACACCGTACGATGACTTCTGTTCATCATTAAATATCCGTGAAAGAGGTTACCTTTATCCAGATGCATCTCGGTAACACGTGCTTTTACAGAATAATATTCAGCACTGAATATATTCTAATTATTTATAATATAATATAGGATAAAATCTTTATAATTGTGAAACCGTTAAGTTAAATGTTTTTAGGAGGTTAATTTTTGAAAGTTGCATTTCCCTCGCTTTCGGTAAATATGTGCTTATTTTTTGGTAGTTTTAGACTTATTTAGTCCCTCTAAGCGTGAGGCATTACTATATAGTTAATGCCCTTATATAAATTATATATATTTATGGGAAAAAAAACGATGGTTTTTTTCCTTATGGGGTTTTTTCACGCTGACTACTTGATAAATTCTTATAAAGATTTTACCCTATATTA
>NC_068985.1:52496687-52499490 GCF_001194135.2 Octopus bimaculoides | reverse complement strand
CGCATATGCATCTATATACGTGTGTATGAACGATGATGTGTATGAGAGACAGAGAGACCGAGTGATTGTCACTTATACATACATTCAAAAAAATACATGCATGAGAACACACACCTTCACTCACTCTTTCGTTCTCTCTCTCTCTCTCTCTCTCTCTCTCTCAAACACACACATGCACACACGCACACGCGCACACACACAAACGCAAACACACACACACAGACAAACACATCCATTTCATTCACACGTACATATATCTTTCACTTTCTCCTCTCCTTCACTTTCTTCTCTCACTTCAAAGCAATGTTGCCTTCTGACTTTCCCTTCTGTTTCAATTTCTTCTCCCTCCAAAGCACAAAGAAATTAAAAAAATTTTTTCGGAAATTGGAGACTGCATTCGAAAACTGAGTTTCCGACTTTGACGTATGGGGTATTAAAAGATTCAGTAATCTTTCTGGTACCAAATGAACTTTATGTTCATTTACATATTTGCGTTACAAAAATTTAACATTTTAATCTTTTCTATAAGTCAAGTGTCGTAAATATTTTATACCACGACGATAACGATGACGTCACATTTTTTATATCAGTATGTACCTCAAAAGACATCCATGTCTCTATATGTTATTAGGAAATACAATCACTCACTTTCTCTCTCACATGCACACGCACACGTGCATACAAAAAAGATATATGCATATGTATTTATGTACGTGTATATGAAAGATGATATGTGTGTGTAAGAGAGAGAGAGAGAGAGGGAGAGAGAGAGAGAGATATAGAGAAAGAGAGAGAGAGAGCGAGTGAGTGCCACTTACACATACATGCAAAATAATACATGCATGACAACACACCTTCACTCACTTTCTTTCCCTCTCTCACACATACACACACCTCCATTTCATATACATGTGCATACACCTTTCACTTTCTCCTCTCTTTCACTTTCTGCTCTCAGTTCAAAGCAAATGTCGCCTCTTCACTTTCTCCTCTCTCCCAATTTCTGATCTCTTCAGAGCATAAGGAAATAAATGTTTTACGGAAATTAACAAAGTCATATGACCCCATATGATCGACCATGTTATCGAGTCGACAACTTTACTGCTTCAAACGAAAGAATGCCATAAAATAATTTCTTTTGACTCGCACATATACACGCACACACACGCGTACACACACACATGCACACACATACTCCCCCCTCTCTCTCTCTCTAGGTGAAACTTCTGTACGAATTATGTTATTTCTTGCTGTGTGCATACGAAAATTACGGCTTAAATCCAAATGAAATCACTATTTTCTATTCTGTAATTCATGTTTGTGAGGACCGTATTTAAAAACCTGGTCTTCGACATAAACTTACAAAGAAGTTCTCCCAGAAATCCTGTCCTTTACCTTTTGTTTCTAGCATGTCCAAGGTGACATTTGTGCCCCTCCCCCTGATTTTGTTCCTAAATTTCTTCCGGTTCCTATGTTTTCAATAGAAGAAATTAGGATTTCGCCCAAAAGGAGAGACTGATTATTAAATTTAGCTCGAAGATCATGTACGTGCATATACGCGGCGCGCTTCCATACATTTTCCGTCAACTAAATTCACTCCTGAACCATTAGTTGTTCTGTAAAAGAAACCTGACGCATGTGCCATGCGGTGGGATCTAACCCGAAAGCACATGACTGCAAATCTATTTTTTAACCATGCAACCACAACAGCCCCTTAGGGAGTTAAAATATTCAAGATACAGCAGAGGATACTCTCAGGAAATATTTTTTCGTATACATCTGTATCGTTTAACTGAATGAGTATAAAGATTCTAGCCAATAGTTATCCATGTAGAAGTTATAGAAAAGTTATACAATTAAGCTATATTTACGGAATATTGAGAACCATTAAAAACTTCCTAAAAATATATACGTAAGACATTTAGTATGCATCAAGTTATTAAAATACAATCTTACATGTATCTGAGACAGAAACGACGTGACGTTATATTACTTGATCGTTATGTGTGTGATGAAGTAGATAAGCAGAACAAACCGATGCAATTCATTGAGGAATTATATTGTGCTTTAAAGAAGCGGTACAAGCAGAAAATGCTCGGTCACACTTGTACATACACACACACGTACGCACACACACACATAGATAGAAATAGTCATAGATGTATATAAATATAGAAGATAAACATATTGCCATATATATATATATATATATATATATATATATATATATATATATATATATATATATATATATATATATATTCAGGGAGAGAGGCAGAAAGAGATAAAAAACAGAATGACATAGACACACGCAGAGAGAGAGAGAGAGTAAGGGGGAATCAGACTAGAAACAAAAGTCTACCTATGAATAAAGTTACATACAAGAGTTAAATACAAGAGAGATGAGGCAGGATATCGAGGTAGATTATTATCGAAACACCTAGACAAGAAGGAATCAATTGCGTAATGGTACCTAGATGCATCTCAACAAACACAAATTCACTGAATGCTACAATAGAGAATGAAAGAAATTATTATGAAAACCTAAGGGATGAATGTTTGTGTTAATATAAAAAAAAACTGAAAAATGAAAATTGAGAATTAAACTATTTTACTGCAAAAAAATTAATGTTATGATTGTGTAAAGTAGAAAGGAAAAGTAGCAAGGAATAGTTAAAGTATATAATAGATATTTTGCTCATATAAGTCACGTAATATCCATACTGGAATGGAAATATAGAGGTAGATAAAAGTAGACGTATACATGAATATATGTTTATACATATGTGTGCGAGCGTGAATA
>NC_068985.1:52492232-52496381 GCF_001194135.2 Octopus bimaculoides | reverse complement strand
TGTGTGTGTGTGTGTGTGTGTGTGTGTGTGTGTGTGTGTGTGTGTGTGTGTGTATCATATACATACATATGATGTCTTTTATTCGACATTGAGGCACTAGGAAACAAATATAGCATCTACATATCATACTCAATAGACCAGGCATAACAATTATAGATAAGGATAAGTGAAGTTGCTTACTAAACGACACATCATGCCCCTTTGATTACAGAATCGTAAGGAAGGAGGGCGAAAAATAAAAAAGAAAAATACAATCCCTCAAAATTTGAAATAGGAAGAATTTGGAGCGCGTTGGGTACAGTAACCAAAGATATAGACAAATCGCTGAAGGAGATAGAAATAGAATGCCTAGTAGATCTCCTCCGGAAAGTTTATCTTTTAAGGGCAGCAACAATTATCAGGAGGGTTCTAAGCACTTGAAAGACAGCTGAACACTTTTGGATACCCCCCACCCCAAAAAAAACATTTCAGGCTTTTTGCCTGTAGTAGAAAGGATCATCATCATTATTATTATTGTTGTTGTTGTTGTTGTTGTTGTTGTTGAGGTGCCGAGCTGGCAGAATCGTTAGCACGCCGGACAAAATGCTTACCGGTATTTCGTCCGTCTTTACTTTCTGAGTTCAAATTCCACCGAGGACGACTTTGCCTTTCATCCATTTTCTTAATTCACTGGTAGCGAACAGCTGACATCGTAGTAAATCTCCAGCGTTAGAAGATGTGCAAAGGCAATAATAATAATAATAATAATAATAACACTTATTTTCTGTAGTAGTAGTAGTAGTAGTAGTAGTAGTAGTAGCACTGTTGCTGTTACTATATTACTGTTGTTATTATTATTATTATCAATAATCATCATCATCATCACCATCATCATCATCATCATTATTATTATTATTACTACTACTACTACTACTACAGGATGGAGAAGCAAAACTTGGAGTATTTTGGAAGCCTTTCTTTTCATATATTCCTGAACGTAAATACTAAAATATTGTTTTCAATTTCAGAGTCGAGGTATACAGAGTTAATTTAAGCAGAAGTTCTAGCCATACAATCTAACATGTCTATTTAAGAAGCCAGGAAACAACGCATTGCAGATTTGCTTCGTGCCACGGTTGCAATTAGACGTATTGCTCAGATTGTTGGGGCCTCTGTGAGCACTGTCTACAACCTTAAGAACCGAATACTGGATATTGGAGGCATCGAGAGAAAGCAAGGAAATAAAGACATAAATAAATACCAGGATAATGCATTTTTTAAATCTCTCAAAGCCAAAATTTCGAAAAACCCAACATCCATAAAAAAAAAATTTCCATGGACATGAAAGTTGATCGAAAGACCATCAGAAATGCTGTGCAAACTGATTTACATTTGAGGTCATACGTGAGGACCCCAAGACACTTATTGACTCATGCAATGAAAACCAAAAGTCATGACTGGGCCAAAAACGTGTTGCGATACCTGAAGCACAATAGACAAACCATCAAAATCTGTTCAGATGAAAATATCTTTACCGTTGATGCTGTTTTAAAACGTCGCTATGATCGATACATTGCTAAGTCAGCTTCTGAAGTAAAGGGCGTCTTTAGAACCAAGCCCCCACCTCAAGTCATGATACGGGGGCGTGGCGTCTGACGGAAAACAGATGCCTCTTCATTTTTTCAAGTTTGGGAAAAAGGTGAGGGATGACGTTTATTATAGAGTCCTGCAGTATAAGGTTTTGCCTTGATTGAAGTCTAACTACCCCAAGGGTAATTATGTGTGGACCCAAGATGGTTCTCCTGTTCCTACGGCGAAGAAAGTGCAGAAATTCTGCGAAGACGACTTCGCCGACATTTGGTCTGCCAACTTCTGGTTTTCTTCCAGCCCGGACTTGAATTTCCTGAACTATGCCGTATGGGGCAAATTGGAGTTCTCTACCAACAAAACATTGCATCCAGGTCCTGATCATTTTAAGCAAATCTTGAGAGAAGAGCGGGACAACATGAAGAGTTGTGACGCCTTCCGGCGGCGTGTGGAGGCTGTGGTGGACAATGAGGCAGACATATTGAATAAATTGTCTCTTTATACCCTTGTATACATGTGCTAAAATTATATTTATGTCAGGTCGCTGGTTGTTGTAATATAAACAATTTGGTGAATTATCTATTATTTTGTAAGTTTTGCTTCCTCACCCTTTACCACTACTACTACTACTACTACTACTACTACTACTACTACTACTACTACTATGTACTCTTGGTTCACTGAATTAGTGTGCTGTCGTGTTAAATATGCTTTCTATCGAACCACAAATCGTAGTCTACGAAGAGAAAAGAGAATGTTGCGCTTTTCATATCTGTATTGTCTTGAGAAGTTTTCTGATAATTCTTGCTGAATTTAGCAGACATCATTTTTGCACTACATTTATTCCTAGGTTAAGATCAAGTTTTTCAAACATTGATCTCAGACATTTTGCCAGATTTCCCAAGGCTCCAGTTATAATCACCATCATATCATAACCTTATTAAATTTCCTGTCCCACCACTTGCTCATTTCATACACCAATACAATGGTCTAGTTCTTTTGTTTCCTTTCTTTTTATTCTAGCGTCAAATCCACATGCCAAGACGATTACTATAAATAGTATCTTCTCGTCGACAACCATAATTTCCAATCGTTGTATTCTATTATTATTATTATTCAGTAGTTTTATTTTTATAGCGTGCTTTCACTTCACTACCGAGCGCAGCTCTGTGTGCCTTGGGAATGTGTTGTGGTTTGCTGTGATGCTCTTATGGTTACTGTATTAAAAGTGTTTTGCGTAGGATGTGTGCAGTGCCCAGTAGTGCAATTTTCTATATGTTACATATACCTGTAAGTCCTGGTGTTTTTGTTATGTATTTGTCTGAATACTTATCATTATTATTATTATTATTATTATTATTATTATTATTATTATTATTATTATTATTATTATTATTATTATTATTATTATTATTATTATTATTATTATTATTATTATTATTATTATTATTATTATTATTATTATTATTAAGGCGGTGAGCTGGCAGAATCGTTAGCCCGTCGAAAGAAATGCTTACCGGTATTTCGTCTGCACATTTCGAGAGCACATCTAACCCTGTCTGTATTCTTCTTTTCCACCATAGATCTTTTCTTTTGTCACTCTCATTATATTTCTTTTTCTGGACATCAACACCCACATTTTCTGCAACAACAATACTTGCTGCCTTGATCAACTTATTTGTTTCTGTGATGTTTTTTGTTCTGATGAATTTCAGAATTTCATTCACATTTTTCGTTTCTAGGCTCAATTTCCCAAATCAACCTTTTTTAAGGTTGCAAATAATGTTGCTATCGTTCTCCTGTAGCCTTGCCTTTATTCTGTCGTAGATTGCGTTTTGCCCTATCTGTCAGGTGACCATGAGTTTTATAATATTCCAAATTATCTATATGTATCTCATCGGGCAAGCTATCAATGTTCCTTTCTTTTGGTTTATTTCACCAGTGTTTTCTGCTATGATATTACTTCTATCAGTAGGAACTGTATTTTTATCGTTTTCTCTGCTACTGTTTTCCAATACCCGTCTTTTGATAGCTTCGAGCTATACTTCAGTGAACCAACGATATATTTCTTATTTCTCCAGTTGATCACATAATCTCTGTTCCGTGAGTTGAAACAATCCTCTTTCTCTCCAGTGGTCACGCATACGTTGTCGGTATCCGCTAATATGAATACCATTTTCGTCTACAGGGTTGCTCAGGTAGTAACACTCCATGACCATTTGTTTGTTCCATCTACCACGTATGTGCTGGTCCATTATTATTATTATTATTATTATTCAGTAGTTTTATTTTTATAACGTGCTTTCACTTCACTACCGAGCGCAGCTCTGTGCGCCTTGGGTATGTGCTGTGGTTTGCTGTGGTGCTCTTATGTTTACTGTATTGAAAGTGTTTTGCGTAGAATGTGTGCAGTACCCAGTAGTGCAATTTTCTGTATGTTATATATATTTGTAAGTCCTGGTGTTTTTGTTATGTATTTGTCTGAATATTTTTTTATTATACCTAAGGCACCTACTATGATAGGAATTGTTTCTGTTTTTAGATTCCACATTCGAGTTATCTCTATTTCCAGGTCTTTGTTAT
>NC_068985.1:52486675-52487369 GCF_001194135.2 Octopus bimaculoides | reverse complement strand
ATATATATATATATATATATATATACATAAATACATGTATATACATACAAAAGAATCAGTTATTAGGTATATTACCAGCAGTATATTTGGAAACCCTGGGTAAGAAGGGAAAAGTTATAATTGCAGGATGTCTGGTTTTCAATTTAAGATTATACATATGGAAAGACGGTGCTCCAGCATGGCCGCAGTCAAATAACTCAAGCATATAAAAGAATAAAAGAATGTATAAATATGTGTATATATTTACTTATGTCTATATGCATACATGTATATATGTATGTATGTATGTATGTATGTATGTATGTATGTATGTATGTATGTATCTATCTATCTACCTATCTGTCTATCTATCTTTCTATAGATAGATAGATAGATAAATAGAAAGATACATGCATACATGCATAAGTAAATATATACACATATTTATACGTTCTTTTATTCTTTTATATGTTTGAGTCATTTGACTGCGGCCATGCTGAAGCACCACTTTTCCATATATATAATCTTAAATTGAAAACCAAACATCCTCCAAGTATGGCTTTTCCCTTCTTACCCAGGGTTTCCTCGTCGAAATAATAATGTATTCCACCATTTATCAAGGTGATCGACTTCTTCTTTACTTGTTGAGGCATTACCACATAATATATCTATATGTATATATATATATCTATATGTATATATATATATATATATA
>NC_068985.1:52484280-52485503 GCF_001194135.2 Octopus bimaculoides | reverse complement strand
ATATATATATTATTCAATATATTAAACTAGCAAACACACCCGTCCTTTGGACGGTTTAAGTTGCTTTAATGGTATTTTTGCACCAAATAATTGAACTACCGAGAAGATTTATAAAGAGTACGGCAATCTATGTTCCCGATTAACCCAGGAAAATGAAACTGAAGGCTAGTTATTGTGGGGGTCGTTGCATTTTAATGATCATAGAACATATAAATTTGCAAGCCATGAAAATAGAGGTAGTGAAGTGCTTTGGTATTAGATTACGGATAATGACTACAAAATATAATTGTTTTACATGAAAGCGAAATTTCTTGTCAGAAACAGCCACATAAATGGTGTAATGAAATTGAAGGAAGACGTTGAAACTTCCCCTCTAATTGTTTATTTTTTTCAACAGTAAAGGAAGCTATTTTTTCGGAGAGATAAGCTAACAAAAGCCCTTTTATTCTGTCTTCCCACAGAGCCTGCCTATAAATTAACAGCGAATGCTGCATGAAGTTAAATTGGTATGCAGCTTTCTGAAAGATACGTACAGCTTTCGTTGGTGGAAGCAAAACTCTTATTTAAAGGTTGATTCTTTGGGACGAGTCATATACGATTGTTGAAAAAGGCTAATACGATAATACTAAAACGTATTTGATACAATGGACAACAGTCGAAATATCATAATGGAAGGGTAAATAAGCAGCCTTAAAGTGAAACAACGCATTGGTAGGTAAACAAAGGTATCGACAAATAGAAGGGAAGGAAAGAAACATCACCTTTCAAGTAACTCAGAATAGGTGAAGGTAAGCTTGCCAAAGTTTTATGCAGTTTAAATATGGAGATCAAGATTGTTTAGTATTAGATATTCATCGCATACAGTGTTCCTAGTCAATTTAACCACTGTGGCGGGCGGACAGTCGAAATAAATAAAGCGACAAAATCCTTTCACTTTTATAAAAAAGATTAAAAAAAGATAAATAGATATATACATGCATACATACATACATATATACATACATATATGTTGTTGTTGTTGGCACTCCGTCGCTTACGACGACGAGGGTTCCAGTTGATCCGATCAACAGAACAGCCTGCTCGTGAAATTAACGTGCAAGCGGCTGAGCATTCCACAGACACGTGTACCCTTAACGTAGTTCTCGGGGATATTCAGCGTGACACAGTGTGACAAGGCTGACCCTTTGAAATACAGGCACAACAGAAACAGGAAGTAAGAGTGA
>NC_068985.1:52480850-52482590 GCF_001194135.2 Octopus bimaculoides | reverse complement strand
TGTGTGTGTGTGTGTGTGTGTGTGTGTGTGTGTGTGTATGTGTGTGTGTGTATCTATGTACGTATGTATGTAGCTAGATATGGGAGCACAACAACACAGCAAGTGCTACAACTTAGCAAGTACTAACAAAACAAGTGCGAAATAAGCAAGTTCCTAATTTCGGCAAGTGCTCATCACACCAAGACCCGCACAAAAATGAAAGTATTGATCAGCAGAAATTGACCTCTTAACTTTTGAAATATCAACTATAATAGCCTTTGAGAAAGTCTTAGACAATATTGCATCCGGAGCCGTTACCTCGCAGGTATCTCTTCACCGAATAATAAGTGATACACTACTAGGCATGACAAAAGAAGAATTGGTTAGAGTTCCGAAACGAAAGGCATTGACATGCGGAATTCAGAGGAAATTCAAGGAAAGTTGAAGGAGGGCTTCCACCAGAACCAGCAACGGTCGCCGACGTGCTGATCCATGCACAGTACCAAACTGCAACTCACGGAGCTGATGAGGTTCGATTCTTGATGATGTCCGATCGAATCTTTATTTTTGCCACAGACAGCATGCTTAGACAGTTAGGACAAGCCACAACCATTATGTGCGACGGTACATTCACATAAGCGCCAAGGCAATTTTAGCAGATATATACGGTGCACTTCATAAATCTCGCCTTAGAGTTCGCTTTTATTTATGCTGTTCTTCCGTCATAAGCTCAAGCTATTTATGGCCGTTTGTGAGACGTTATACTGTGTCAGTTTCCTAAATATTCACTTCAATATGAGGACAGACTTTGAAATATCAGCACAGAAGGCTCTCAGGCAGGTCTTCTCCAACTGTCAATTACAAATTTGCTTTTTTTTTCCCCACTTTTTGCAAGCTATATGGTGGAAAATCCAGGCACGTGGACTACGAAACGCTTACATCGAAAATGAGCAGGTGAGGCACAATAGTTTGTGCGCTTTGGCGCTTCTACCGGCAGCGGTTGTTGTAAATGTGTATGAAAACATAGATGAAGATATATCTTAAGCAAATATTGCCACTAAGGATTTACAGCCCTTAGTTTCATACTTTGAAGACACTTATATCGGAAGATCAATGCGGCATCAAGCCCACTTTTTACCCCTAATTTATGGAAAGGCAGAGAACGACCTCTAAAAGGAATCCCGAGAAAAATAAATCAACTAGAAGGATGGCACAGGTGAACGCGAACATAATCTGATTGTTCTCAACCTACCACTTGGAGGTTCATTAATGGTATTAAGGAAGAAGGAGCCCTGCAACATGCAGCTTTGCTACATATTCTTATAAGCGAAAATGCTCCGGGTCCAAGAAAAAAGCAAAGAGATATCAACTCAAGTATTTCAAGTCTTATTGAACACCACACCTAACGGTGCAGTGATGACAAAAGACTTCTATCGCGGTATTGCTTACAACGTCATCATGAATGTCTGAGAGCTGAACAAAAAATTATTAAAGTATATAGTAATATTTTTGTCGTTGTGTGCTGTGTTTAAACACATCTTGCTGAAATGGTGCTTGGTGATTTGAGGCATTTGCTATATTGAGGGGACTTGTTGAGCTGGGCACCGCCGAAATTGGTAACTTGCTTAGTTTGTACTTGCTATTTTAGAGCTTGGTAAGTCGTGGGACTTGCTGAAATGTTATCTGCTAAGATTCTACTTGATATTTTATTTGCCCAGTTAGGGTGCAATCGATATATATATATATATATATATATATATA
>NC_068985.1:52477908-52479017 GCF_001194135.2 Octopus bimaculoides | reverse complement strand
ACACGCACACACATATATATATACATATGAGTGGCTGTGCGGTAAGTAGCTTTCTTACGAACCACATGGTTCTGGGTTCAGTCCCACTGCGTGGTATCTTGGGCAAGTGTTTTCTACTATAGCCTCGGGCCAACCAAAGCCTTGTGAGTGGATATGGTAGATGGAAACTGAAAGAAGCCCGTCGTATATATGTATATCTATGCGTGTGTGTATGTTTGTGTGTGTGTTTGTCCCCCTAGCATTGCTTCTCAACCGATGGTGGTGTATTTAGGTTCCCGTCACTTAGCGGTTCGGCAAAAGAGACTAATAGAATAAGTACTAGGCTTACAAAGAATAAGTCCCGGGGTCCATTTGCTCGGCTAAAAGCGGTGCTCCAGCATGACCGCACTCAAATGACTGAAACAAGTAAAAGAGTATATATATACATGTGGATGTAGGTATATATATATATATATATATATATATATATATATACTAACACACAGGGTACGATGGGTAAATTGTCGCCATTTTATATATTTTAATTTCACGCATGCGCTTTGTTTGTTTTTGATTTTGTTGACTACACAGTATAGTAGGGTAAGTTGGACACCGTCTGTGAGAAAACAGTACCATGACACAATTCACTTTGCCAGAAATTTGGAAACGACATGCTGTACTGCTTGGCATTCGCGCCGGGACCTCCAATAGGAACAGTTCGAGTGTTTGGGTGTCAATCTGAGGAGAGTGCAGAGGATTCGGAAAGAGTTGGATGAGTTTAATGGTGATTACGAAGATGCAACATCTCGGAAAACTCACTCCGATTGTTCTGATAAGACAAGAACTCCTGAATTTGTTGGTGAGATTCAGGCCATGATTGACAACGAACCCTCCAAGTCAATTAGGTCCATTGCCATAGACATGAGAGTGTCTGAGATATTTATCAGACAGGTAGTGCATGAGGACATTCGGTATTCCTCATACAAAATGAGAAAGGGCCAATTTTTTATCCCAAGCCATCAAGGACAAGGGGAAAGCCTGTGCTACGAAGCCTGTGCTACGAAGCCTGTGCTACGAAGCCTGTGCTACGAAGCCTGTGCTACGAAACAAACTCAAGTGCTCCCCAGGGT
>NC_068985.1:52471210-52476681 GCF_001194135.2 Octopus bimaculoides | reverse complement strand
TATATATATATATATACATTTAAAATTTTAAAAAATTTAAAATACGTATAATTTGATTAGTATGTTTAAATGCTCAGAAGAACACCGGCACAGTTTAGGCCACAATAGATTAAATGATGTTTCGGTAGCAGACTCGAACTTTCAGTCCTGAACCTTCTCATTTATCTACACCAAATTATGCAGTATTCTTCGATCTCTTTTGTTTGTACAAATGATTGGGTGGAGTTTTTCTCACTCACGTGTTTGAACTTAATAATGAATTCTGTCGTAACACATCATTGCGAGTTTGATCGCCACCGATACTTTGTATTTATAAGTCATCTGTTTGAGACCTGTTTGAGACAATTTCTTAAGGTTGGAAGTGTCTAAAAAAAAAAACTCTAGTTTTCAACTCCTTGCTTTCACATTATGGTGGTCATTCATAAAAGGAGTTTTCGAAGAATATATTTCTATACATAACGATGTGTGTGTGTGTATGCTTGCGTGCGTATGTGTGTAAAAGATGTTAAGATTTAAGTATTGGGTTCTCAAAATTTCGTTCGTTTACTTTCTACTTGGCAATCAATCCATTGTCAAATGTCAAAAAGCAGGTAATATTAATCTTTTACCTTTAACTTGTTGTAGTCATTAGACCGCAGCCATGCTAGGTCACCGCCTTGAAGACAGTTTAGTCGACTGAATCGCACCAAGAACTTATTCTTTTTCTAAGCTTGCTACTTATTCTATCCGTCTTTCGCCGAACCGCTAAGTTACGGGGTCATAAACTCACCAACACCAGTTGTCAAGCGGTGTTGGTAGGGGAGGGACACAGACACAAAGACAAACATATGCGCACACACACACATATACAACGTGCATCTTTCAATTTCAGGCTACCAAATCCACTCACAAAGTTTTGATCGGCCCGAGGTTATAGTAGAAGACACTTGCTGGAGGTGTCATGCAGTGGGACTGAACCTGGAACCATGTGATTGGGAAGCAAGCTTTGTACCACACAGCCGTGCTAGCGCCTATTCAAATTTTCATAAAGGACAAGCAAAAGTAGCAGAGAAAGGACAGAGTTAGAAAAGAAATATGTTTCGTGCTAATTCAAACGATATTAGAAAGTATTAAAATAAATGATGGGTTGAGAGACGATTGAATTTATCTACGAACCCAATATATTCATAAACGCTGCAGAAGATGTTCAAAAGTGGGCAAAATCGCCCACAAGATTCAAATCATATTACGTTGAATACTGTTCTACAGTTGAAACTATTAAACGAAAGAGACGTAACCGCCACCTGCTACAAATGAATTTAGCACAAGTACACAAACCACTAAACCAGTGATTCTCAACCGGGGTTCATGTGGCCCTTAGGGATCCATATGGTCCTTGGGGGTCCATATGGCCCTCGAGGGTCCATATGGCCCTCGGGGGTCCATATAAGATTTTGTTCTTAAAATTTATGTGCAATAAATTGGTTATACTTCTACAATGCACAAAATATTTTAACATATTTTTTAATAGGCGCAAGCGTGGCTGAGTGGTAAGAAGCTTGCTTCCCAAACACATGGTTCAGGATTCAGTCCCGCAACGTGGAATCTTATACAAGTGTCTTCAACTATGGCCTCTGGCCGGTCAAACCTTGGAAATGGATTTGGCAACGCAAACTGAAAGAAGCTCGACGTATGTCTATGTGTGTGTGTGTGTGTGTGTGTGTGTGTGTGTGTGTGTGTGTGCCTTTGTGTTTGTCCCATCACCACCATTTGACAAGTGCTGTTAGTGTGTTTACGTCACTGTGTGTTTGTGTACACGCATACACAAACATATTATGAGAACTCGAAATCAAACATTAAATAAAAAAAGAAATAGATATTGAGTGGGGCCAGGTGTGGAATGAACTCATATCTCCATATCTACAAAATATTTCTATTGTTGTTCTTTACCGATTTGTCACGTTTTGTTGGTTTTCCAGTGAGGAATTCGATCGTAATATTTATTACGAAAATATTGTAGTTTTACAAAATTTATAGCTTCTAGAACAGAGAATCAGTAAGAACCGATATTATATTGTGCTGTTTGAAGAAGTAATAGGTCAAGTGACACAAATGAACTCCAAAACATATTGATCTGCCGCATGAAATATAATCTACATTAGGCATAAAATCTCTTTTTCGTTGCGAATAGTAGAAAAGGCAAGCGATATTAAGAGAATTTTTGATAGCATATTTGATATATAGTTGTCAGTAATATCATAAATTTCCCTTGATATAAAAATCTATCCCAACAATGCCTATCGGCAGTTACGTAATGTTGGACGATTGAATGGGATTCCTGATTTCCATTTGAAAATGTTACACAACAGAGACTTTCATTTAAGTATTCGTAGCAGACAGAGAAAGCCGACAAAATGTTTTTCGAGAGTTGCATAAAACACGCACGCATATACGCACACGCACACGTGAACACACGCACACACACACACACACACACACACACACACACGCACGTTCTTTCCCCCCCCCTCTCTCTCTCTCTCTCCCCTTCTTCCAGCACAGACACTTAATACAGACATTACAGGTGAAATAAAACAAATGCAAAATAGATATTTAATACGCCTTGCCTCACTTATAAGTTAAAAGAGCTATTTAGATATATTGCATGCTCTTCTCCAGATGCTAATTAAAGTTATCGCATTGTCAGAAACACTTCTGCATCTTCAACAGATGTTTTAGGGTCAAACGTTTAACCCCCTAATCTATGCCCTTCGCCTAAGTGGGGCAAGAAAGAAAGAACTGAAATAGCCTTCGCCTAGAGAAGGTTTCCAACTCCAGACTATTGTCCCACAGCCACCTTAAGCTGGTCTCAGATAACATGTGTGCCTCACTAGTGGCTTTCATCAATTCTTTGAGTTTCAAACCAGTTTTCCAGAAGAAATGGCTTACAGATCTTGCTTAGAAACCGCAGCATCAGAATTCAGCAGATTATAAGCCTAAGCCTGCATTTCATTGTTTGACAAGAGCCTCATCGGCTAAATCTCAGTGTTAGGCTTAACTATGGAACGAAATCAAAGACCAACTCCGTGCTTCTAGCATAATAAATCAATGATTTGAAGATTTATAAATTTATGCAACAAAATATAAAGCTACAACATTTATAAACATAGAATCTCCACGGACCTTGCTAGTATTTATAATTAATTATACATCATTTTTGATCTATAATTCTCAGCATAATATTTTTTGCAACAATATTTAAAGATTTTAATCTTTGTATTACTGCATTATGATGATCAATTAATTCAGCTAAATTCTGCTACTTGACCTATATTGTTTCTTCTGCATTTGTTCAGACTTGATCAAACTCATCTTTGATCAAAGGACTACATTATTTATTTGTATTGTTTCTTCAGCGACTCTAGAAACATAATCCACAGATACACGAATCACCGAGATTGACCTAAGATATATCTGTGTTATCTTTTGCATATAATTGCTCTGCGGACATAAGCTAGTTTTTGATGAATACAAAACAGTAGTGAGTATATCAGTTAGCAAAACAAAAAAATAATACTCAACAATATTACATATTTCTATAACAAAACCTCATAATAAAAGTGGTAACAGAAAAGAAATTGTACTCTGAAAAATGAATAAAGCTCAAATACTAAGATGAAAACCTAACACAAATACTTTCTCGTTCAAACCTACATTCGATATGAAACTGCAGAAGATCTTAGCATAAATCAGGAATAATTTTTCGCTTGAGCAAACAGAGAAGAATATTACAAATCATTTCAGAAATATATAAGATATATTTGGTTTTGTTAGGTTTCTGATGTAAGAATTGTTACCTAAAAGAACAAAGTATAATTAGTAATATTATAATCGAGTTTACTGTGTTCCACTGACGTAGTTTTTGCAGCTTGTTAAGAATTTCTTGGCAAGACCTCATCACGGAGGAAAGGTCATATAAAGGGCCTGACTGAGTAACCTACAAGATACCATCAGCATGAGACAGTAAAAATTACTGTTGTGTGCTACGCATGTCCAAGAAGGGACTTATGAACCACTCTCCCAAGAGGAATCCGTTAAGAGGCGAGGCAAAATTGTCAAGGTTTGGTTGAAGACTATGGAACAGGACTTGGTGGATATGAGCTTGATCTGGGAGCAGTCATACAGCAGGACTTACAACCATGCTGAGTGAATATCTGATTTAGCGGGAGTAACCGAGACTAAGAGAGAATCTGAATAATTGGCCACCCCAACGATAAATATCTAAATAATGACATTGTATTTTTAGCCATTGTAACAACAAACTGGCAAGTTAAAGTTATTGGCGAAAAGAAAAGAAACCTTATTTTCCACGAGCTTCTAGATTCTGAAAACTAAAAACTCCAACAAACGAGAATTACAGGTTTCATGCAAAACTATTTATTAATTGCTGACAGGATCATGGAGATCAAATGATGTTAAATAATTCTAAAGTGCCATCAGTGTGATAAGAATATTAAAATAAATGAAAAGTATATTTAATGTTTAGAACAGTAAATAACCAAAGCAAAAAATTAATGTAATGGAAGAAAAACTATTAGTTAAAGTGTTTGATTGGCAAATACGGGTGACAACTGTGAGAAAGTTTCACTCATGTTAGAAATTTTCAATAAATTTCTAGCCATGTTCTGACTAACAAAGAAACATTAATAGTCATATTGTTAAATAAATAAACGGAAATGTCTGTATGTTGGTGTAGATAAAAGAAATGTTCGAAGATTTGTATTGGCGTCTGCATGATAAATAATAGATTAAACTTACTTTAGATATTTAGTGTTCCAAGCATGAAATATGCTTGTATCCATTAAATATAAAATAATCTGTTGTTGAAATCTCCCAATAATTACATTGCATGATCATATACGTATACCAGAAGATAACAGATCATTTTAACATAACCCTGTTAAACTTGCATTAAAACATGACAGCTACTTTCAAAATATATTCGCAGATTTATATATGTGAAATGCAACAGCCAGGATCTAGTGAAGATGCATGGCCTTGTGGTTAGGGTGTTATGCTCACAATCGCATGATAGTGGTGTCTACTCCCAGACCGGGCAGTGCGTTGTACTCTTGAATAATACACTTCATTTTACATTGCTTCAGTCCGTTCAGCTGTAAATGAGTACCACCAATAGCTGAGGGACCGGTATCCCATTTAGGACTGGGCTGTAATGTTATTTACTTATATACCAAAGAAACCGGGGTTAAATTCCGGTCTTATGAGTCCTAGATGTCATAAAAAAACCCAAAGGGATAAATAAGCAATGCCCAACATCTAAGCTAGAACAAATCAATGTATACCTTGTACGTATTTCCCAGTAGGCATTTTTATAATCGATTTTGAAAATATAAGTTGGGGCATAAAGCAATTTATATCATTTTTTTCTTTGTTTCAGTCATTAGACTTCGACCATGCTGGGGCACCGTCTT
>NC_068985.1:52469109-52469956 GCF_001194135.2 Octopus bimaculoides | reverse complement strand
GGGGGGGGAGTATTAATTTAAATTGAGGAGGAAGGACTAAATTTAGCTCCGATGCAAATTAGCAGCTGTCATGTTTGTTATTGGAAGCTGGTTGTACAGAAATAATCTTTCGGAAAAGAATCTCAAAGGAAGAAAGGAGAAGAAAAAGAACGAAAAAATGAAAGTTTTCACTATAGAAATAAAGAAGATAAAGCTATACGAAAGTGAACTAATAAAACGCATCCAAAATAGACAATAATTTCAATAGAAGGCTAATTTTAATTATCAGAATTTAATTTTGACCAGTTGACGTCCTCTGAATTTTAAATGAGGCATTTTTATGGAGATGGTTATATCAATGTACGGATTAAGGTTCAGGTTTTGTGTCTGGTTTTCAATGCTATTACTAAAGCAATGTTCAAAACCTGACGATAGAAGCCTCTTTTAGTTCCATGTACATGCAATCTAAAACATCACTGACCTACTCTCAAATACAGTGAAGGTGCGTGGCCTAGTGGTTAGGGTGTTGTACTCACCATCGATCATACAACCGTGGTTTCGATTCCTGGGTGGAGAGGTGCGTTCAGTTTTTGAGCAAACACTCCATTTCACGTTACTCCAGTCCACTCAGCTGTAAATTAATAACCATCTACGAATTGATGTCTTATTCAAAGGAAGAGTTGCGACGTGAGCCACTTATCAATCGCAGAAACAGTGTAACTAGCCCTATGACTCCTAGAACTGGAGACTATATATTTTGATCTCAAATACACAGCGATAAACGTAAAAGCTGTATAACAAGTCGGATCATATGTATGTGTATATCTATCTATCTGTCTGTCTTTCTGTCTCTCTCTCTCTATATATA
>NC_068985.1:52468113-52469099 GCF_001194135.2 Octopus bimaculoides | reverse complement strand
TCTATTTATCCATATATATATATATATATATATATATATATATAATGATGATAATAATATTAGGGATAAAAATCCAAATTTATAGGGAAAATTCAATTTAATTTATCAAAATTAAAATTAAATTAAATTATCAATATATAATATATAAATATATAATTTAAAGAAAAAATCACAATTATTGAATTCCTCCATGAAAATCCACAGTCACATTTATTAGAATTCTAATAAACGCTAAGTTAAAAGTATAACGTTTAAAATTTTAGTTTAAACTAAAGCTTCGGTAAGTTTTGCATTTATTTTCAGTAATATTGTTAAATGTCTTTCTTTTGATTTATTGGTAAAATAAGTATTTTTATATAAATTCATTTGATATTTATTGTTAGTCGATATATATACATTCATTTTATTATTGTTGTATTTTGACCCGAAGACTAGCTATATTTTTGAATAGAATTGATTTTCGATCGATTTGATTTTTATTTTATTTTCTATTTAAAAATATGATTATGAAACGCGTGTAGTCATTTTTACTATTTTAATATTTATTAGTTTGGACTTTTTCGATTTTTAATTTTAGGTTTTTTTAGTGTATTTACTTATTAAATTTTTCTATATGTGATTATGGATTTTCCCGGATGAATTCAATATTGTTGTTCGTAGTACTATTGCTATTCCTTCTTTTTATGCTGTTTTTGTCGTCTTTTTCATTTGTATTCATCTTCTGAAATTTTGTTTTTGTGTTCTCCATTGTACAATTATTTTTTTATCGTTTACTTGCTTCAGTAATTGGACTGCGGTCATGCTTTAGTCGAAGGAGTAAACTCAAGACTTATTCTTTTATGCCTGTTACTTATTCTGTCGGTTTCTGTTTGTGAACCGCTCAGTCACAAGAATGCAAATAAACTAACACCAGTTGTCAAGCGGTGGTGGGGAACAAACACAAACTCATAGCTACACACACGCGTGCTCGCACGCACACACACACA
>NC_068985.1:52466257-52468103 GCF_001194135.2 Octopus bimaculoides | reverse complement strand
ATATATATATATATACGACGGGCTTCTTTCAGTTTCTGTGTACTGAATCCACTCGCAAGTCGTTGGTTGGTCCGCGGCTGTAGTAGAAGACACTTGCACAAAGTACTACTCAGTGGAATTGAACCCGGAAGCATATTGTTGGGATACAAACTGCCTACCATTCATTCGCGCCAGCTACTATAATATTGACCTCGACGGCATTTGAACTCAAAACCTAAATTTCCCTAAGAAATATTGCGAGGCATTTTGTCTGATGTGCCAACAATTCTTAAAGTACTGTCACGGAATTTTTCCGACTTGTAATATTCCGATCTAAGACATAGTAATACTTATTTTGAAAACTAGTATTAGGTAATAAATACTTTTGGGAGAGGGTTTGATCAAAGTAACCCCCAAAACTAAAACTTGATTTCAGTGGAATTTGAGAGCAGAATGTAAAGGATTGCAACTAAATGTCGACACAACCGAATGTATCAATCCTTTGTCTTCGAATCTAAAAATGTTCATAACTATGGTACAGGCATGGCTGTGTGTTTAAGAAAATCGCTTTGAAACCACATAGTTTCGGGTTCGGTTCCACTTCCTGGCAACTTGAGCAAGTGTCTTCTACTCTAGCCCCGGATCAACCAATGCCTTCTGAGTAAGTTTGGTAGACAGAGATTTTGTGGAAAAAATGTCATGTGTGTGTAGAGGAGGAGTTATCTTTGTGTTGTTGTTGCTCCCGATTATATATACATTGTTCTTTTTTATTTGTGGGTTAACCAGGCTACCATTGGTTTCCTGTTAAGAGAGGGATGTTTCTTTACAACCCCGATAGAATAAGCACCGGACATTAAAATTAAGTATTGGGATCGATTTCTTCGACAAAACACCTCAAAGCAGTGTTCCATCATGGCCGAACTCCAATGACTGACGCTAATAAAAGATAGAAGATAAATTATATGATGCTGACACAAAATCAAAAAGTTGGCGGTAGGAAATAGTCGATTAAATCAATACTGGTATTTTAAAAGGCAAAAATTGACCCCAGCGGAACTTGAACTCAAAACATAATGGACTGTAGCTAAATAATACTGCATGACTGCAAGAGAAATTGTCCTATATAAGAGATTCTGCAAGCCCCCACGTTCACGACTGTGATAATATTCAGAGAGATACCATAAAATCAGAATTGAAAAAAAAGAAAGCGAAGATGAAAAAATGGCGTCTTTGTTTGAGTGAGAAAATAAGATTGTAATGGCAAATGAAGATATCAGAGATTGTTCAAAAACAGCAAAGCTATTTTAGTAGACAAATTAGAAGGCAGAGTTGAAACTCTTCAAATGTCTTTCATTGATCGTAGATAATTATCAGTTGTAGAAGTCTTTTATTTTTACTGCTGAAAAGAAAAACTTTCGACGTTGCAGAAAAACGTTTAGTTTGTTGTACACCAAGATCAGTCATCCAGTCTATTCAAGAATAACGTTGTGAACCAAATATAACTGCTGCAATTCCGATGTCATTCAACAGAAAATATTAATGATAGGTTTTGTGTTTCCTGAGGAAATTTGCGAAATATTTAAATCGTTTTCTTGGGTATAATTTTCGAAGAAAAGAACCAAGGTGAGTTCAGGAAAATTGTATGAAATTCATCGCTGTATTACATAAAGTAAATGACTTCATTATATCAAAGACATTGCTGTATACTTATAGTTATATGATGTCTAGCTGTCAATCTATTTGTCGGTGAAAAACACTATTTCTATCAAACTGTTTTTAGATATTGTGTCATAAATATTTCAAAACTACCTATATATGTGTATGTGCTAATGTGTGTGTGTGTGTGTGTGTGTGTGTGTGTGTGTGT
>NC_068985.1:52463982-52466016 GCF_001194135.2 Octopus bimaculoides | reverse complement strand
TATATATATATATATATATATATATATATATGAACCGCCAGTCACATGGCATGTATGAGTTTTATGTGAACTCGTCTGTTTTTTTTTGTTTGTTTTTGTTTCTTATATACGTTGAGATTAAAATAAACGGTGACACACAATTGATTCCATCGCCTTTTGGTTCGGTCTAATCATTATTTGATCCTTGTTCGACGTGAGTCAAATTGTTAATTGTTTGTTGAAGGTGTCCTGTAAGGGTGAACCTATTGTTGAACGTCTTTGTTAAATTATTCAATCTTTAGCTGCTGTTTTTGTGAAATACATTTTGTTTGATTCCCCATTTATGGGTGAAGGAGAGCAAAAAGGAACTATGGAGAGTGAACCAGTTCCAGCCGGTAGTTATGCTTCAGACACTGGAAGAAGTTTGACAGCTGACGTGTTACAGGTTCGAGAGATAAAGATGGACCAGAGGAAGCTGAAGGAGTTCAACAGACTCATAGAAAAAGATGGAACCTGTCTAAAGTTGACACCGCCCAGAAAGTTAACAGCGAACGTGATGAAGCGGACAGTAGTGTATAGAACTTTCTCCACAAAATCGAAAAAAATAGAAATAGCCACGGTGGAGGCTATAAAGGAATGTTTAAAGGAGGTGAAAAGCCTTATTAGCTATTAAACATTTACTGATATCTGCCGATAACAGCGTGAATATTCTATAATTCATTGTAATCCAACTTAATTCCATTCCTTCTACGGGAATTGTTAAACAGGACAAGGGAAAACACTTCTGAACTGTATACATCATTTGCTATCTGATGATGATACAGCTATCTAAGAGGTGCTCCATCCGGAAGTATTCACATTTAATAACAGCAACCGGTTACCAACCACCAACAGCCAACACCAGTAACACAAGTCACTAGCAATCAATTCAGTTAGCCGATGAAAATCTTTGCTTAGATGCTGTGGAATCTTGTTATTTATAAACAGATATCCAAACAATCGGTAGTGCTTTTGTTGTGTGATTCTGAATCAAACAAGTAATCAAAATAAGTACAAAATCGTACAAACGTTGTTGAGTATCTTCTCTTTTATAACAAATATTACCACAAGAAAAATGATACATCTGGTAAATTAGAAAATCGTGGGATTACACGCTGTGTCTTGGCCACTCCATTTCGTAACGATTCAGAATCTGACAATTAATGTCTAACCCAAGATATACCATAAACTACCTTTCTCTGATAATGAAGACAAAAACAAATATACTTTTAGATGCAGTATCAAATTTTTCCAATACTTTGTCATGACAAAGTAAAATAAACACTGCTGACGTCACACAAAATGTGATACGCCATTATCTTTGATTTTTGATATTCCATCTACTGTTAGAGTCTACTGTAGATGATTGTATCCAAATTTGTACTTAGTGTAGTGACACAATGGTACGGAAATAATTCTTGGGTGGTGTTGTAACTGCTGATTTTCCAATCAGACCAAAATACTATGTCTTCATTGTTTTGTTTTTGTTTTGCTTTTTATTTTGATTTGATTTTACATTGTAGATACTACGTGTCCATCTCAAATCGTGACAGAAGAGCGATAGATTTTGGTTGTTTTTAGCTTTTTAATATTTTGTCTCGATGATGGGATGGGTTTAGATTAAAAACGTAAAGAGCTGGAACAAAACTTAAAACATTATCTCGAACACTTTAACGGCTCCGCTGAATCGCCGTCTTTAATGTTTAACACTATCAGATATTAAACGTAAGTATGAGTGTATGTGTGTGGAAGGTGCGTGTGGGTTTGTATTAACTGCTTCACTTCTTTTCATTGGTTATTCATAAATACATACACACACATATGTATACCATACATACATATATGTATATAGTATATACGTAATATATATATTAACGTGATATTAGCGCCAAGTAGTGTTTAGCCATAAGCAAGGTTTAGGTCAGTTAAAGTATGTTTGTCACACACAAATACACACCACAAACATACATAATGCATATATATATATATATATATATATATATATATATATATATA
>NC_068985.1:52461498-52463130 GCF_001194135.2 Octopus bimaculoides | reverse complement strand
TATATATATATATATATATATATATATATATATATGTATATTTTTGGGGATGAAAACTTCGCTGCTTCCCATAGATATAATAGAATATTTTCCAGTAAGACAGTTAGAATCTCGTATTCTACCCTTCCCAATATAGGTACCATCATAGCCAGGTTAAATAGAAAGAATATAAAATCAGCAAGAGGAATTAATAATAATAATATTACTATTGTCAATGCTGGTTTAAAACCCTAAAATGGTGATAATATTAAAGGAGATGTAAGAATTAGAAACAACAATACTAACACATCTAATAAGTACAGTAGAGACTGTTTATGCTAGCACAGGAATTACTGATACAATACCTGTTGATGATGAGCTGAATTTAAATGATATTATAGTTGAAGGAAGTATAAATAATAACAGCAACAATAATAATACCGATTATAGTAGTAGTAGTAGTAGTAGTAGTAGTAGTAGTAGTAGTAGTAGTAGTAGTCGTAGTAGTAGTAGTAGTAGTGATAATGATGATAATAATAATAACAATGATAAGAATATCAATAATATTGATAGTAGTAATGTTCCCGGTCGCAATTGTAGAGTTGAATCCCACTGTCTGTTGTTAGATCGATGTTTAATCCAAAACGTAGTTTATAGATGTACAATTGTGACTGAGGTTGGTAACTTTATATATAACCATTTTACATCTTTTAGACTCAAACATAAAACTAATAGTACGTTTTTATCTAGTAAGATTTGGGAGCTGAAAGCGAGCGGGTCCGGATTTAGCCTTGAATGAGATATAATACGGAGAGCGCAGCCTTATAGAGATAGTCGATATGGGTGTGAGCTGAGCTCTATGGAAACTTATGAGATTTTTAAGTATAGGGACAAGAACAACCTAACTAATAATAGTTTAAACCTAAGGTGTCATGCATGCATAGCGTCACCCGAAGATTTAAGTATTTTCGAAGCTAACAATTATAGTTACCATACTTTAAATTTGACGATGGAAATAAATTTTGGTATTGTGTCCATTGTAAACGTACCCTCCAGTATTAAATATTAAAAAAACATGGGATATTATGTTATATAGTGAATTATATTGCATTACATATGTTATGTGCGATGCGTTGTGGTATGTGATGGCCTTACTGATGATTGCTACGGAAATAGCCGAACTGGCCGGTCAGTCTAAGGAATTCTCGGTTCGGTGTTCGGGGCGATTCCAGCCCCTATCTAAGTATATGCTACGTGCTTTACAACAGCATTGGAGCATTTTAGCTCCTATTTTTAGTAATGTAGGTGTTATCCACAATCTCAGTGAAGTTTAGTTAACGACTATAATATTTCTTTACGGTAAAACATTGCAAACAGCTGCTGCTTTTATAAAGTTATGTGTGTGTGTGCATGTGCGTGCGTTTGTGCGTGCGTGCGTGTGTGTGCGTGCGTTCGTGTGTGTGTGTGTGTGTGTGCCTGTGTGTGTGTGACTTCCACTGCTGAGTTTAGAGCTCCGCATAGATTATCATCTTCTAGTCTATTTCGAGTTTACTGGTTTGTCTACTAGTATAGTTATGATATACAGAAGAAATTACGATAGACATAAGTTTAAATCATTTGCACCTACGTAGCTTTCATCATCTGCATTGGGTT
>NC_068985.1:52456976-52461103 GCF_001194135.2 Octopus bimaculoides | reverse complement strand
GGAGAAAGCTGCCTATTAATTAGGTATGTAACAATTACTAAAAGTACTAAAAGAAACCAATATTAAAAGCTTGACCGTCTGGAAATATTTTTATGAATTCACATTTTCACATTCTAAGAAATTGCCTCTAATTTCGATTTCTGAAATTTATCGAATTTTTTAAACTGCAAATTCTCGCAAATTTAAATATTAATTACATTCACTGCGTTTAATTTTTTGTGAATTTAAATATTCGTTGCATTCACTGCGGAGTAGATTTTAATGTTTAATAATGAGCACTATTAATTCGAAGTATAAGAAGTTATTTAACTCTTTGGATATCACACCAGTACATAACTTAGTTTGCATCAAGTAGTTTCATTTAATTAAAACCCTTAACTTACTATCACGTATATCCCCTCAGTGCCTTCTCTAACTGAAGACTAAACCCCTTAGAGCTTCCCAAATAACGTAACTCATAAGCTTGGTGAACCTCAGCTTTCAGCAGAAAAGCGATTAAATGTTCCCAAACCGGGAGTTTCATAACGGAAAATCTAAGACCCGATAATACAATTTATCCATCACAATTACAAAAGGGTGATGAAAGCAGCATTATCCATATTAGTATAATATTGTTTCATGCTTTATTTGATGAGCATGCGTTCATTCCATCACCTTTTCCCTCGAATATCTTTTTAAATAGAGCTGCTAATAAAGACCTCTTGTTCAACGATTTCAGTGAAGAGCATTGAATTGAGTGGTAAGTAAGTGTACCCAGGTCAACCATATCATCTGCTTGTCCTCAGATTTCTCGCTATTATGTTTCTTTTGGCGTATTTTGCTCTTCAGTGCACTGGAGTTTTCAACCAGTTGGTGGATGAAGCGTTCTATGGGTCGTCCTACCAGGACGACCCAGGGGACACTTTCCGTGTGTTTTTCCCAACTCAGCCTTTGACTCACTACTTCATCCTTCTTTCAGTCTTCTTTCCCTCAAAGTGGAGATAACACTTGGAAGATTACCATGAAGAACATTGGACTGCCATTCGATGTTAAGTGCGGCTCTCAGAAATTATATGCATGTTCCACCTACTTTTTCCTCAAATTCCTGAGTTAGAGTCCATGTAGTTAATTTCAAATATATTTCTGCTACATTGACATAGAGCCAAACATTTGTTATATCGGGTATTTGGGTAAATATTAGCTAGCACGTGTATCTGCAGGCAAGCAGCTTTCAGAAACGATATGTAGATATAATCTATCTGCCATATTATGACAACCAGTTTAAAGCATGGTATTAAATGTTTATTTTCTGAGCTGTAGTTAATCTCCAGAGATATATGTGTTATTTCAAAAACTACAAACGTATCAATCTTGTTACAGTTAATATTTCATGGCTTTTGTATCATCCAAACTTGCAGTTCGGTATTTATCGATAAAAAGTATCCAAAGAGATACACACACTAGCACTTACACATTTGCTTCGTCTCTCTCACGCACACACAGGTACACATACATACACACACATGATACATACACATATATAGATATGCCTTAAATAGACATATCAACATACGTTACTTACAACACGAATCTTTATTATATATAAATGTATATATATGTATATGTATGTATGCATGTAAGTTTGTATATATACAAGCATACATATATATATATATATATATATATATATATAATCATACATACATATGTGTATATATATATATATACGCATATATATGCATATATATAAATATGCATATCTATATATATATGCATATGTACACACAAATATATGCACATACATATAATAAATGCATATATAACATGTATATATACTTATACGTACGTATGTATGTATATATGGATGTATGCACGTACGTATATATATATATATATATACATACACATGCATATATTTATTAGATATACATATATACATACATTGATATACATATATACAGAGATGCTCTTACATACACTCACACATACATATGTGTATATATATATATATATATATATATGTGTACACACAAACATGCACATACATATAATATATATAATAAAGTATATATAACATGTATATATAATTATACCTACATGTCTAATCATATATGGATGTATGCACGTACGTATATATATATATATATATATATATATATATATATATATATATATATATACATATGTACATACATATGCATGTATATATCCATATGTATATATATGCATATGTACACACAAATATATGCACATACATATAATAAATTCATATATAACATGTATATGTACTTATACCTACGTATGTATATATGAATGTATGCAAGTATGTATATATATATATATGTACATACAAATGCATATATCTATTAGACATACATGTATGCACAGATGCACTTATATACATATTTATTCTTGAGTGTAATTGCATGTGTGCATATTTAAAAGTTTGTGCGCATGTGTGTGTCTGTATATGCATATGTCTGTGTATGCGTGTGTTGTGAGTGTATTATGAATGAGATATCTGTTCAAATATTTTGTCTATATTATGTAATCGATTCAAATATTCGATTCCACTGTATCCCATCACGTCAAGTGTATTTTGCATTTAGGTTTTACTAATATTTTTTTTTATGGCATATCTAAAAAATCTAAGATTAATGCAAATCTTAAGAATGTATAAGATTTAATGTCTGTTCTTTGAGATATTACTTAGACGAAACCAGTTTCATGTAGTGTCAACTCGGATTCGAAAATGCATCGCATATTTAATTTCTCAAGAAACTACAGCTACGCAACGACTGAAAATTCAAGGACGAAACTCCAGATATTTAGAAACTGCAGATATTTGGAAAATCAGTATGTTACAGGGGTCTTTAAGGGAGAATGCGCATCGTTTCGAGGCCTTCTTCTAGATGGCTTTACAGCGCGTCTCGCCTCACCAACACCACCACCACCACCACCACCACTACTGGATCCAATATTAAATCTATTTCGTTATCATCAGAAGTATTCAAATTGTGAAGATATTCAGGTTACCCCCCCCACACACACACACACACATCAGCTCTTCAGTCAGATTTTATCATCTCGTTCCAACCACAACTAATATTTGGATTTCTGAACTGTTGAATGGACTTCTTTCAAGATGACGTTTGCTTGACGATGTTTGATGCCGATTGAAAGAAGACACTGTCTGTAGTTTATTGTTCTACACCCAAATTATATGAGAAAGTGTGCTATAAGCCAAGCAGCAACTTTACAGTCTAAATGATTTCTGATTAGAAAATTAAGAAACACGGCAATTTGCTGGGAAGATGAAATAAATAGACCGTATCAAGTAGTTAGCGTGAAAAACCTCATAAGAGAAAAATTTATTAATTATTCCCTTTAAATATATCTATTTATATTAAGGACATTACTATACATAAATGCCTCACGCTAGGAGGGACTCTTAAAGTCAAAACTACCATAATAAACACATTATACCGAACGCGAGGGAATGCAACTCTCGAAGCGAGCCTTTTAAAATCAGATATGGTAGTTTTGACTTTAAAAGTCCCTCCTAGCGTGAAGCATTTATGTATAGTAATGCCCTTAATATGAATAAATATATTTAAAGGGAATAATTAATAAATTTTTCCCTTATGAAGTTTTTCACGGTAACTACTTGATAAATTCTTATAAAGCTTTTATCCTATTTTTAAATATATATGTGTATATGTGTGTGTATATGTGTGTGTATGTATGTATGTATATACACATGTATGTATGTGTGTAAGCAGCACGGAATCGTGAAGTATATTTGTCACCTAAATGTGGCGGACCCATTGGGGACGATGCTATTGTTGTTTGTAGCCCCAGGAAGACATCGCCTCCAGCTGTCTAACAACACACTGTCTGTGTCCGATTAGTATTTGCGAAGAGAAATCATCGTTCCCATCTCTAGCCTTACGTGATGCACAAAGACCCGGCTTTCTGAGTAGTAACCCGTCATCAGCGTGGGAAAATCACCTGCTAGCGATGAGAACTCATTCCAAACCCAAAATACTATATGCTTTTTCCAGTGACAAACTGTCGATGATCTCGAAAAAGGAGAGGCAAGCAATAATAAATCTCTGAGCGAGACGTAAACAGTAGCAGCACGGAAT
>NC_068985.1:52448487-52456065 GCF_001194135.2 Octopus bimaculoides | reverse complement strand
ACACACACACACACACACACACACACACACACACACACACACACATACAAACACGACGGGTTTCTTCCAGTTTCTGTCTACCAGATCCATTCCCAAAGTTTAGGTAAGCCCGACCTATTGTGGAAGTTACTTGACCAAGGTGCCACATTGAAGGACTGACGCCGAAACCATGTGGTTGAGGAAGCAAGCTTCATACCACACAGACATGTCTGCGCCTAAAATAACTGTGCCTCAGGTGAAGTTATGTACATTCTTCCTTATCACTATTCACTGATTCATTTCAAAGTTGAGTTAAACGGATATATATGCTATCGACATCTTTAAAAGAGCCAACCAACTGAAGTAAGATGCATATGTAACCTTTGTGTTTTATTACTTTGGTAGGTTAAATGTTTCACAGGTCAGCGTTTTCCTCATCGCTTGTTCTTTTATTATGTTGCTTAGCGATGCATTTACTGTGCATATTTATCGACGATGTATTTCACTTGACTTTATTCACACTCACGCGGCCACGCGCACTAACAACATACATATAACTACATACACACACACACATATGTATAAATATATTTTATACATACACACAAGACATACACATACATATCGATATATACGTATATATATACGCGAGCACACACACAGAAACACACACACACACACACACACACACACACACATATATACCAAATCAATAACAAAGAAGTCAAATAAAACAAGGAACAAAAGTGCAAGGGGCCACTCAACGAAGGAAATAGTTATAAAGTAAAAGTTATGGAGCAAAATATGGTGGAAAGTAATATTAACCTAAGTCATTGTTGTGAATATATCTATTTATTATATACTTACTAATATTGTCTCTCACGTGTGTGTGTGTGTAGCACTATCAGTGCCAAGCAGTGTTTAGGAAGAAGCGAACTTAGTAAAAATATGTTTGTGACATATCTCAACTTCTAAAGGCATATTTTACTCTATTTACCGTGACGAAAAAATACTCTCTTATGGTAAAAAGAGTAAATGCACCATATCTGCTCTGTGTCGCCCCCTATCGGATTATGAATGGAAAATACCGAAGAGGAATAATTCTGCGCAAACTTTAAAGCCATAGTTTTAACTAAAACGCTGTCCATAACATTGACCAAATCGCAACATAGGACCACCAGGTCTGAAGAAATTCTGCAGTGTCAGCGCCAAGCAGTATTTAGGCACAAGCGAACTTTAGGTGAGTTTGAATATGATAGTAATATATTTCAAAATCTGAAGGCAACTGTTATATCCTATCAGCTTACTCCTAGAAAAATGGCTAATATTTCCTTCAAACTTTGCTTTTGTTACATTTTTTGAAGCACCAAAGAATCTCTCGACACATGGTTATTATGCTCTCCTACTACACCTGCCCATGACCAGAGATGCGCGTATTGTCAGTCACTAAGGGACATGCTCAAGTGATTACGGTCAAGCAACTGACAAGCAAATCTCTGGTATTGAGTAGATTATTTGCTATAATGATATTTCTGCTTCAGCAACTCAGCGCTGAACCTGTCTGAAATGTAATGGAAAAATCTATCAGTTTCAAAATATTGATGCGCAGGTCACTCTATCTAGAAATCAAAGGGAATAGTAGTTATTTCCTTTGATTTCTAGATAGAAGCAAATAGAAAATAACAGTTAGTGAGTAAAGACAAAAAACATTATTTTATTATACAATGTAACCACTACAACTCCCACCATCGCTACAACACGCATACAGTCAAACAAATTGTGAATCATATCACATATTATGAATATATCTCAGTTTAGAATAATCTGAATGATACTTAATCATTTTGGTTTAGTGCTTAAAGTCGAGTTTGGCTTATACGCATCACTACGTGGTGAATTCCAAAGGTTTACAAGTGTTTTTAGGAGAGACAATTATAAATAAAAGTCGTAGATTATTGTAATTTTAGTATATCAGTATTATGCATCTAATAAACTGACCAGCCAACTTTTGTGTTTTAAAATTGAAGGTGACGACTGTAACAGGACTTTGAACACACTCTACTAATCACTGCTTGTCACAGCTGACGAGTTTGCAGAATGCAATCGAGACGTGACGACAACTTGAATGTTCCCTGTGCAATTTTTTTTTTGTGTTAAACTGAGCGAAAACACTACAGAAATTTATGAAATGCTCCAGGCTGCTTATGGATTAACTTTTTCGTTGGCACAAAGAGATAAGAGTCAATGAGAAGTGAGGAAGGAGGGGGGAGTCAAAATATCAGAGCTCGTTGAGAAAATTCGCAATTTTCAGGTTGAAACTGTTTTATGTCTATAAAGACAATAAACATACAGTCTGGAGCTGGTGTGATGACTTTACACAAAATTATTCCTGACAGTCTGAACATAAGCAAAATTTGTTCCCAGGTTGCTCTGCGATGAGCATCCTGGTGACCAACTTTTTAATAAAGATAGGCATCATAACTGTCCCTAACCTTCCCAATAGTCCAGACTGTACTCCCTATCATTTGTGGTTGTTTCCCAAGCTGAAGAACTTCGGGGACAGTCGTTTTGAAGATGAAGGAGGCTGTGAAGAGGGTCCTGGACACCTTCAATTTGGTGAACTTCCATGGGATCTTCATGAAATGGCTGGAGTGCTACAATAAATGCATTGAAATCAGATGATCCTACTTTGAAGGAGAATAGAGTTTTGTACTTCTTTGAAATTAATAGAAGTCTGTTCTGAAAATCTCTGGAAACTTTTATCTTTAGGAATCTTTATTAAATTTCAGGGGCTTAGCATATTCACCTGTATCATCAACACAAAGTACACTTTGACTTACCTTCAAGTACAACATCAGAAGTTTGTACAAAAGGAACAATTGACAACGCAGTCAATTATTACTATAGAAACAATAATCATCAAATTATTAATCTTGATGTTGATGCAAAGAATGACCGTTCGGAGACAATCTACTCCTCACCAAAAGAAGCTTTTCTTTTTTGTTTTAATCTTCGGAGCAATATCCGTATGTGTACAGGATTTCTTTTCTCTGGTTATCAGTGTAGACCAGCTACAGGAGTAGTGTAGGAGATATAGAAACGATTCATTTTTCCTTCATTAAATTTCTGAGTATATCTCCAATTTTCGACTCTCGAATCTAGCTAGAAGTTGTGAAAGAATAAAAATTAAAAAGTATAATCAATTAATTTAATTAAACCTATTTTTTACTTACAGCGCTAACATTCGCAACTGTAGTCACATGATCCCGTTAGTATTTCTCATATACATATTCAATAATTTAGTGCAAATGCAAATCTAACTAGGTTTGACTTTGCTTCTCATTGTTCTGATACCAGATTAGCTTGATTACATATCTAGCTAATCGACTGATTGATATAGTGATATAGTAAACTATGTTTATCTGTAGCAAGCGTTAACTGTAGCAATATGTAACAACATGAAAGCGTCAAGTACGACTAAAGGGCTTCTTAAAGGAGTCAAGATACGGCCTTCTGTGGACAATGTATTTGAAATAATCATTCTTTTATCGGCACAAGGCTTGCAATTTTAGGGTAGAGAGCTAGTCGATTACATCGACACAAGCTTTCAACTGCTACTTATTTCATTGATTCTGAAAGGATGAAAGGCAAAGTTTACCTCGGCGGAATTTGAACTCAGGACGTAAAGACGGACGAAATGCCGCTAAGCATTTTGCCCGGCGTGCTAACGATTCTGCCAACTCGCCGTCTTAAAAGTACTTGAAATAACCCTTTCTACTATCGGCACAAGGCCTGAAATTTGGGTGGAGGGGACTAGTCGATCACATCAACCTCAGTGTTTCACTGGAACTTAATTTATCGGCCCTGAAAGTACTTGAAATAATGATTTCTAATCTATGTATAAGAGTACGTGGTGGTATTTCATTTTATTGAATTAGGAGGGGTGAGAGGCAAAAGTGTCTTCTGTGGGATTTGAACACAGGACATAACGAGTGGAAATAAATGATGCAAAGCATTTTCCAAAAGCTTTAAAGCACTTGAAATCATACTTTCTTTATTTTTTCTTTAATAATTTTTTCCACTATAGGCACAAGACCTGAAATTTTTGCAGAAGTTGGGCAGATGGGGTAAGTTGATTACATCGACCTCAGTACTCAAATAATACTCAATTTATCGACCCCAAAAGGATAAAAGGTAACGTCGACTCGGCGGGATTTGAACTCAGATCATAAAGACGGATGGAGTCCTAACGACTCTGCCTGCTCCCTAGTAATGCTATTCTTGCTTAATAATGGTTTCTAATCTTAGCACAAGGCTAGGAGACAGAGCAATTCGATTACATCGACCGCAGTACTTAACTGATACTTGAATTTTAACCCAAAATCATTGGAGCTCGGAACATAAAGAGCCAGAAAGAATGTCGCTAAGCATTTCCTTTGACACGCTTAAAATTCTGCCGTTTCGCCTACAATGCTAGCAATTTCCAGCAAAAAGGGAGAGTACTCTTCCATCAATTCTTGGAATTATTTCCCTTTAGTTAAAAATTTTAAGTATGAATGTCTTGGAATTTTTGCACGACCACAACAACATAGAATAACCGAAATAATGTAGCGCTGGATTAATTGTTATATCGTTAAAATCTTTTACTGGTTTCAGCCAACCTTATAACAGTGCTACCTACTTTGTTTCGCATAATGAACTGGGGAATCACGTACATAACAAAATAATATAGTACATTTGATAATTACATTTACATATACATATAATCTTTTCTACTCTATTTTGCGAGAGGGGCAAGTCGATTAGATTGAGCCCAGTACGTGGCACATACTTAATTTGTCGACTCCGAAAGGATGAAAGGCAAAGTCGACCTCGGCGGAATTTGAACTCAGAACATAAAGACAGACGAAATACCTCTAAGCATTTCACCCGGCGTGCTAACGTCTCGGCCAGCTCGCCGCCTTACATATACAGTATAATGCAAAAACGCCTGTTGACACGACACTCAATAACATACAAAAATAATTTAAACAATTGTTTTGTTTTGTATGACACGGTACGAAATGATCCATCATTCAGTCTCTTTGTATTCTGAGTTCAACGTACACCAGAGTGAACCATGTTTTACTTCCACCGGCTTTGAAGAATTATTTGTCTAGTGTCTGTTTAATTTTATAACTAGATCGATAAAACCAAACTATAAACCTTTGTAATACCAGACGTCACCGACAACAGATAGCTAAATGTCAAAGATAAAACAGAGTTTACTGTAACGATCGGTCGGGAAATTTGCTGTATAATTGAATTCACTGGTATCAGAACAATGTGAGGCAAAGACAAGCCTGGTTGAACTTTATTGTTATTTTTTTTTCTTCAAGAGCCTCAAGACTTATAAGCCCGGTTACCCGGTTTCCATGGCGAAGATCATAACACTCCTTAACAGAGGGTTGATGAGTTTCAAGATTCAAGGCCAGTAGTTTTGAGTGGAGGACGCAAGACGATTATATTGATTCCATTCCTTGACTGGTATTTCATTTTATCAAACACCGAAGGGATAAAATGAGAAGTTGACATCGACACGATTTGAATTTAGATCGTTATGTGCCAGAAGTAATACCACTAAGTATTTAGTCCGACGTGCTAAATTATTAATCAACATTAAATTCATAAATACATGTGAGAACTATAGATACACCACTGATTTTCTGGTACCCTTTACTCCAAAGCTCAGGCAGATTAACCATTTATCCCAACAATCAGCGGTCACATAATAATTCTTTCTACTATAGGCACAAGGCCTGGATTTTGTGGGGAGGTGGACAGTTGATCACATCGACCACAGTACTCCACTGGTACTTAATTTATCGACCTCGAAAGGATGAAAGGCAAAGTCGACCTCGGGGGAATTTGAACGCAGAACGACGCTACGGGCGAAATGTCGCTAAGCATGTAATAATATTTTAGTGGTCACTCCGTCGAGGTCGATTTTGGCTTTCATCCTTTTGGGGTCGATAAATTAAGTACCAGTTGCGTACTGCGGTCGATCTAATCGACTGGCCCCCTCCCCAAATATTTGGGGCCTTGTGCCTAGAGTAGAAAAGAATATTTTAGTGGTCACGTAAAAATATTTTATCAACACACCTATGCCATTCATATCAAACACCTTACATATGGAAATACCGCGATCAATCTTTGTAGTAGTTCTGTACCCTTATCTTGGATCGATATAGATTGATGTTTACGTCTGTAACAACCACTAACGCCCTAGGTTCTCTTACTTAAGGTAACTTTAAGCTAAATAAGCAGAGGAGCTTTCAAAATGTTAGTGTCGTCACTAAGAAATACAACGTAAATAATTATTTCTACTCTACGCACAAGGCCTTTTTGCGGGAAAATTTTACGGGAAAGGGAACTTGTAGATTACATCGACTCCAACGCGTAACTGTTACTTATTTCATTGACTTCGAAAGGATACGAAATTTCGCTCGGCGTGCTAACGATTCTTCTAGCTCGCCGCCTTAAATACAATGAATATAATGTAGATGATGCCTGTGAGTACAGTATAAACAATACCACCTATGGTTGTGCAATGAACTACATTGACGACTACGGAAATTTCAAGTTTGCCCTCATAATCTATCCGGATTAAAAGTGACAGGTATTTAGTTGACGAAAAGTCCGCGGTGTACATGTACTGACAAATCATGTGATTACAGCCGAAGGGAGCAAAATGTTACAGTCGACATATCATTCGGAAGACCATGCGATCAAGAAAATCATAATCCATTTATATTTATTTATGTTTGTTTTTGTTTCTGTGTCTATTTTGCATAGTTTAACCACGGAAGAAAAAGCGATATTCATAACTCTTCACCCTTTTCCAAGTCCTCAGAGACTAATGGTAGGAAGCGGGGACGTTATCCCGAGATCAGAGACCTGGGCCAAAGACTAGCAACAGCGTGGAGTCTACTACAAATATCGAAGGACTGCTTTTAAATCGGGTCATAGATAAATTCTACCAAACAACAACGGAACCTTTCTTCGAAAGCAACTGCATTAAGTCGATGGATTATGAGATTTAGTTCTTACAATATTCCATGACCATCATGAGAAGATTTGATATTTTCTACGTTATTACTACATGTGGTAACAAAAGGTTATACAGTAAGTTTATGTGTAATTTCATAATGCTGAAAATAACCTGGTGCAGGGTGGGCATATCATAGATGAAGTTGTTAATAGCAACGAAAGAACATTGACAAATCCAGTTGATTGATTGACTAAACGGTTAATTAAACAATCGATAAGTTAATTGGTGAAATGGTTCAGCAATTTACTAATAAAAATAAAGAAGTTAAATAGAACAAGTGCATACGTTTATTAATGGCGTAATGACCCGTTTCAGCTACATCAATAATTATTCACACACACAAGTACACAAACGTACGTACTTATTATGTACGTATGTATGTATGTATGTATGTATGTATGTATGCATGCATGTATGTATGTATGTATGTATGTGTGTGTATGTATGTATGTATGTATGTATGTATGTATGTATGTATGTATGTATGTATGCATGCATGTATGTATGTA
>NC_068985.1:52445680-52447413 GCF_001194135.2 Octopus bimaculoides | reverse complement strand
ATATATACATACATACATATATATATATATATATATATAGTTGTTGTATATTGTCAACTTAATGTGACAATCCCAATAAGGGAATATACTACTGCTGTTTAGCCCTAGGAAGCTGAACCGCTTCCCGTCGGCCTTGACACAATTACTGTGTCCTTATGTTTGCGAGGGAGAGACAAATTCCTCCACCCAGCCTAGTCAGCATTCAGGGAGATGTTTCTGAGTCTTTGCTCATGCATGTATATGTGGCGTTTAAAAGAGGAGAATACGCCATACATAATTAAATAGAGGCTCCTAGAAAAACAGGTACCATATCTCAACGGGAACAAACGCTGTGAGCCTTACTTGGCTGATACTGCAAGGATCTTGAAAAACTCACTTGATCCGGGGACCTTTTTAAACTCTAAAAGATAGTGTTTAATCAATACCCTTACTAGAGGAAATTTATGCTGCAAACGTGAAATACTCCATTTGCCGACTAGGAAAATGTTACCAACAGCGGAAGTCGATGTCGACGCGGCGGGAACAGTTGTAAGGGGAGGATAATTCCACCTTGCCAAAAACGTAACGGAGATTGTTTTGTTTAAAAATTAACTGACCGTGATGTTTTCCTGCCTTCAAGTTGTAGTACAATATAAATAAGGTAAGGAAGTATTATTTATACTGTACTTTATTTATAGTGTAATTTACTCTATAATCTTTATTTATTCATTCATTTATTACTCTTATTCTATTTACCTACTCTATCCTACCTCCAACCAACCTACAAACCCTTCGCCAGAACATATAAATACAAACCATAAACAGAATCATTTAGTCTGCTGCGATGAATCTACAAACAAACATACATAACATCTAAGGGTATATTTCTCCCTCTGAATAGATCATGCTCAGAAATATGAATTTAATATTTAGTTAATTTCACTGTGTATAATCGAAACAGCTGTACGGTATAATGATCGATTTGTTGCTAATAATAAACTATTATTAACTTCAAAATCTCCATTTTCTTCTTTTTCCCTTGCATGAATATAAACTATACAAATCTATTATTTTAAGGAAATCATTTCTCCACAAAATATTAGGTATTGAACCAGTATTTCCTTGGATGACACCATCCTTTCATGAAGCTAACATAACCCCTAACTGAATATATATATATATATCAAAATAAAAAATATAGAAACAGCAACACGTACCTTAATTTCTCCGTGTATCTATATATTGATTATCTCAGTACCTTTAATAAATCTTCAATTTATTTTCAACACCCCACCCTCGTCTATAACAACCTAGATACATCTATTAGACTCGGATACAAATTTGTGGAATCTACAAAAATATGGAATACTGTATTAGTCATCGAGATTTTCTATTTATTTTTCCAGTCCCTAAGGTCCTGTCAACTTTAATATGATTGATCTTTTCTTTGCCCTTTATTGATTATTTTGTTACTCCTTATGTTTTTTTTTTTTAAATTACTTCAACACCATTTTCCGTTGACATCTTGTCACAACACTAGACTGCTGGATAATGGCTACTCCAGTTTTTAGTCGGGACCATTTTCTATTAGTGTGTGTGTGTGTGTGTGTGTGTGTGCGCATGCGCGTGCGTGTGTGTGTGCGTGTGTGTGTGTATATATTTCTGTGCCTGTCTATAAATGTCTCAGTTTATGTCTGTGTGTATGAGTCTATGTCTTTGTGTGTCTCTACATTTGCGTATGTCTCTCTGGGAAT
>NC_068985.1:52442399-52445306 GCF_001194135.2 Octopus bimaculoides | reverse complement strand
GAGGGAGAGAGAGAGGGAGAGAGAGAGGGAGAGAAAGAGGGAAAGAGAGAGGGAGAGAGAGAGGGAGAGAGAGAGGGAGAGAGAGGGAGAGAGAGGGAGTATGCATATGTGAACGTTATATCTGTGCATATGTCTGTATGAATGCATATTGTATGTGTATGTGGTTGGAAGTCGGCGGGTAGGTTTCTGTCAGATATGTATGTATATATGTATGTATGTATGTATGTATGTATGTATGTATGTATGTGTGTGTGCGCATATGCGTATATGTATATGTGCCTGTGTCTCTGTGTCCGTGTGTTCCATGCAATGAAATGAGTTTGAATTGCTATTTTCTTCTCCCGAGAAAACTGTTAACATTTTTGTTCACTCAATTTTTCCACTAATTCATCAATCATATTCCCAGAAAGGAAAATCTCTGCATGATTGATTTAGTTGCTAGAAAATGTATCCAAACTTTCCTCAAATCAGACGTTAGCATGTTTTAAAAAGGGCTTAATATTAGATAATGTAGACCTTGATATCGCTAAAACGATGGCTGCAGCTTGAAAGTCTCCAATATCCTCCTTTATAAAAAAAGATGAGTTGTACTGTTTCTACGCCGGGCCACGCCACTTTTCGTTCCTGCCAACAGAAATTAGATAGTGTTTACGTCGACTCTCGGAACTACAATGACCGGGTTGGTGAAAGAGGCGATGCTACAGGATCCGTAATCTATGGTGTTGAAATTGATAGTGCTTTGTAAACTTAGGTTTACAGCTCTCCGCTACCCACTCTTGTTTTCCAACTCTTCAGGGCAAAAAAATCTTCAAGTAGCTCTTGCTATCACAGCCATAACGGCTGGACTTTCTGCTTTCTTCTATCACGCTTACACCCTTCGATATATCGTTGTTGTCTTCAGAGACCATTAGGGCTTGTGTTCCCAACCACATATCTTCTTCAGTACCACTAAATTGACCACCTCCCATTCAGCGATACAATTGTGGAAACGGGCCATTAAAGAGAAGTGTGGTATTAGACTGGGCACCGCCGAGAATTGTTAGCATGCTGGACGAATGCTTAATGGTATTTCAGCCCTCTTTACGTCCTGAATTCAAATTTTGCTGAGATCACCTTTGCCTTTCATCGTTTTGGGGTTAATAGAATAAGTACCAGTTGAACACTGGAATCAATGTATTCGACCAATCCACCTCCATTAAGTTCTCTCCGTTAACTCCTTTTCGCTTTTCCAACTCTTCAGGGCCAAAAAAACAAACTTCAAGCAACTCTTGCTACCACAACCATAATGATGATATTGAGATCATTAAGACTTGTGTTCCCAACCACTTACTTCCTCTCGTCACCACTACAATGACCATCTTCCATTCAGCGATACAAGGGGAGAAACGAACCACTGGTCAAAATCATGGCCGATATCCTTGTCTACCACCGTTATACTTTGTTTTCGGTTAAAAAATATAAGAACGGATGTACGAGGGGTGCTGAAAAGTTCCTGGCTTTGGATAAAAGAAAATACAGGAGCATCAGTTAATTATGATTTTATTTAATATATTCTCCTCTCAGATTCTCATACATTGCAGCGGTCCTTTAGTTTTTTTCTGAGCCCTGTATAAGAGCCCGGAACGTTGTCCTTCCAACCACGCCTTTCGCGATACCCTTGAAGCCAGGAATTTTTCAGCACCCCGTTGTATGCCTCTCACTACTTCTGTTTGCTTTTTCCTTGGTGGCCTCGGTTCTAAACAGGAGACAGTTTCACGGGTCTGCCACACTAGATATTTGGTACTACATTTTCCATTTGCTCATTGCACGACAACACAAACCCAACCACCATCATTTTCAGTGTGTATAAACCCATCATCTTCCATCGTTACCTTTTCTTAAATATACGACTCAGATGAGGAAAGATTGTGCTGTTTCACATACTTCTTGCATAAATTTAATCATGTCTAGTTCTCTCTGTTACAAAAACATCTCAGACAAACTTTTAATTTTCAATGATGTATATATTCATGTTTGACATATTCCGAGCGTTTTGACACTGAATAGTCTAATTTTTTTGTTTCGCCTTCAGAGAACAACATCCCCCTTTACAATAACGCACATGATTCAGTGACAGAAGAGGACTTTGAGACACTGGTGTTTCAACTTCATAGTATCTCTTCCGTCAAACATACACACCGGATCACTGAATCTAAACAAGGATTGTCGTTCTTGTTTATAGAGCTCAGCAAACACACTATTTGCTGATACGTGTTGATGTCTGATAAGTTGATAAACAAGTATCATGTGCACGCATAATAGCGAGAATCAAATCAAATATTTCGCATATTCAATCTTAACATGTTACGACACATTTGCCAACGGAAACTGTTTCAAGAAGGAAATTGTTTTCCTAAGGCAAAATACAACAATAACAATATTCACGGGAAAATTTGCCAGGTCCCAGTAACAATGAATACGGTCATCGCAGATTGTGGCGCGCGCGCATGCGTGCTTCAGTGTGCGTATCTCAATGTGTGTGTCAGTGTGTGTGTGTCAGTGAGCACGAATTTTGTTGGTGACGTCGGTGTTGCTGTCGATAAAATATCTAGAAATGCTTCAAAACTCCTAACATTCTTAATGAAATTGCCATTAATTTTTCGTGAATATCGCTTTTATATTGTCTTACTATGCAACATCTTTTGTTAAGTTTTTATTTTTTCTTGTTTGTGTACGTGTGTGTGTATGTGTGTATGTGTGTGTGTGTGTAGTAGTAGTAGTAGTAATAGTAGTAGAGTAGAAGTAGTAGTAGTAGTAGTAGTAGTAGTAGTAGTAGTAGTAGTAGTAGTAGTAGTAGTAGTGGTCGTGGTGGTCGTGATCGTGGTCGTGGTCGTGGTGCTGGTGGTAGTAGTAGTAGTGGTAGTGGTA
>NC_068985.1:52440330-52441572 GCF_001194135.2 Octopus bimaculoides | reverse complement strand
AATAATAAAGAGACCTTGTGAGACCTCTGAGAGGTCTCCGCTCTCACAGAATCTACCACAGTAAACAAGATCGAGCGCTCTGAGAAGTAAAACAATAATAATAATAATAATAATAATAATAATAATAATAATAATAATAATAATAATAATAATAATAATAATAATGCGTAGACAGTTTGAAATGAATACACAAGCGAGGTGATTCGAAGCGTACCATCGAAAGCCTTATCATTGCCGCACAAGACCAGGCTCTCGCTACCAATTCAGTGAAGTATAACATCTATAAAACTTCTGACACCCAGAAATGCAGACTCTGTGGAAAGCGTGTTGAAAATGTGACCCACTTGGTAAGTGGATGTGAGAGCCTTGAACAAAAAGAATACAAATGCCACCACAATAAAGTGTGTATGTATCTTCATTGGCTCTTATACCGTAAATACCAATAGGAAGTAACAGAGAACTGGTATGAGCATGTGCCAAGTAAAGTTATGCAGGAGGATGGAAAAGTAACGATACTCTGGGACTATGATTTTCAGAAGGATCGTGTAATCGAACACCGTCGGCTGGATATTGTTATATTGAATAAGAGAGACAAATACTGTCAGATCATTGATGTAGCCATACCAAATGTTATGAATATTGTGAATAAAGAGGTTGAAAAAATCAGAAAGCTCTCCGAATTGAAAGTGGAAAAGGTAAGACTGTATGGAATGCAAGAAAGTAATGCTGAAATGATACCAGTGGTGATCGGAGCGTTGGGCTCAATCCCATTGAAACTTCAAAACTTCTTAAGGCAACTGGAAATCCCATGCAAGATTAAGGTGACCGGTACATCTTAAGGAAAGTATTATCTCTCTGAGGTCCTTGTTATGAATTGACTGATGACTAGAGACTCCGGTACATTTTAACCTTCACTGTGTTACAAAAGAATAATAATAATAATAATAATAATAATAATAATAATAATAATAATAATAATAATAATAATAATAATAATAATAATAATAACAAGAGCACTCAGAGAGCGCAAACCTCCGCCAAGGCAACACCAACGTCTTCTCAACAAATAGCCAGAGATGATTTTTAAAATGAGAATATCTGAAATAAACTCCACTGCTCTCACAAACTAGAATACTAGAAATGAACCCGACCGCTCTCAAAATACCGGAAAAATAATCCAGAATCCTTGTTCGTTAATGGATCGATACAAAAATCTAATCATTTCATGCCACTCACGAGGCC
>NC_068985.1:52432141-52440265 GCF_001194135.2 Octopus bimaculoides | reverse complement strand
TATATTGTCCACAGACAAACAAACAAACAAGACTGAAAACAATTCCTCCGCCTTCGCAAAAGCGGAGGTAATAATAATAATAATAATAATAATAATAATAATAATAATAATAATAATAATAATAATAATAATAAGAAGAAGAAGAAGAAGAAGAAGAAGAAGAAGAAGAAGAAGAAGAAGAAGAAGAAGAAGAAGAAGAAGAAGAAGAAGAAGAAGAAGAAGAAAATTAGACCAAAGCCAGAAATACAAATTCTAATGAATCAATGAACTAGATACGATACAACACACACATGAAAGAGAAATATATAAAAGGAATACTACAGACAAGTTAGATTAATAGTGAAACCAGATGTCAGTGCGAAAAACAAGACAATACGTATCAACACTCTAGCCGTTCCAGTTATAAGATACAGCTACAATATTCTTAACCGGACGCTAAATAAACTAATCAAAATAGACAAGAGAAGTAATGACAGAATTTAGGATGCACCACCCAAAATATGACACAGAAAGGTTATATGTACAACGTTTCGAAGGTAGTAGAGAACTTATACAGCTAGAAAACTATTACAAAATAACCACCAAGGACTACAGAAATACCTACCTCAGAAGCAAGGTAAAGCTAATATAAATAGCCACAAAACACAAACAAAACCAAGAACTGTTTTCAGACTTTACGAAGTTGACAAATACAAAAAAGAAGTCATACTACCTAACAACTATGAAGAAAAAGAAGAAACAACAAAAGCTGTAAAACAACTGAAATCCTAACTAAAACTGGAATAGCAACAGATCATGATAAAACGATGGCAAGAAAAGCCCCTTCATGGCAAATATTTGGTTAAACTAAACAGAAAAGAAATGAACAAAGCAAATCCCATCAATGGCTGAGAAGCTTAGAACTCAAAGCAGAGACTGAAGGATTTTTAATTGCAGCACATGATCAAAATCTTCCCATTAGAAATCACCAAAAACATGTAATGAAAAGAAATACAAGTAACTGCAGAATATGTGGAGATGGAGAAGAAACAGTAAATCATATTGTCCTTGGCTGCCCAGTCCTGGCTAAGAAAGAATATATTCACAGACATAACAGAGATGGGATCTATATACACTGGAATCTATGCCAAAACTTTGGAATAACAACAGAAAAAAAGTGGTATAAGCACACGCCAGAAAAGGTCACAGAAAGTGAGAAAGCAACCATACTCTGAGATATGCAAATACACGGATAGAGAAATTAAAGGTGAATAGACCGGATATAGTTGTCGGAGATCACGAAGAAAAAAATGCTTTCTAATCGATGTATCAATACCAACAGATGACAATGTGTCTCTAAAAGAAACGAAGAAACTTTCAAAATACAACGATCTGGAAATAGAGGTAACTCGAATGTGGAGTCTAAAGACAAACATTTCCTATCATAGTAGACGCATTAGGTGTGATAAAAACATATTCAGACAAATACATTACAAAAACACCAAGACTGAAAAATATATATAAAATACAGAAAATAGTACTATTAGGCACCGCACACATCCTACGCAAAACATTTTCAATACTGTAAAAATAGGGCATCACCCGAAACCACAGCACACACCCAAGACATACAGATCTACGCTCGGTAGTGCAGTGAAAGCACGTGATAAAAATAAGACTACTGAATAATAATAGTCCATCACATCGGTCCCAGTACTTGACTGGTACTTAATTTATCGATCCCGAAAGGGTAAAATGCAAAGTCGACTTCGGTAGAACTGGAACTCAGAACGTAGCGACAGGCAATAATAATAATAATAATAATAATAATAATAATAATAATAATAATAATAATAATAATAATAATAATGGTTTCAAAGTTTGCCACAAGGGCAGCAATTTTTGTGGGGATGGGACTGGTCGATTACATTGACCCCAGTGCTCAACTGGTACTTATTTTATGGACCCTGAAAGAATAAAAGGCAAAACATAGATCACGACCAGTTTGTAAAAGGTTTACAATGTAACCTGTAACAGAAATGGGTTTTTGAAACTGAAAACATGGTACAATCACCGAGTCGAAAGAGTACTGGAGTCGGAGAAATGTAAGATTTTGTGGGGCTTTCCTATTCAAACGGACAAGAAGTTAGAAAATAATAGACCGGACATAACAATTATAGGTAATGAAAAGCGAAGTTGCTTACTGATCGACCCATCATGCCAGTTTGATTCCAGGGTCGTAAAGAAAGAGGACGGAAAAATACAATTCCTTAAAATTTGAAATAGGAAGAATTTGAAGCATGAGAACAGTAAAGGTTGTGCCTATAATAATTGGTGCATTGGGAGCAGTAAGCACAGATATAGACAAATGGCTGAAGGAGATTGGAAGAGAATGCCCGGTAGAGCTCCTGCGGAAACGTTATCTCGTAGGGACAGCAAGGATTATCAGGAGGGTTCTAAGTACTTGAAAGATAGCTGAAAACTTGTGGATACGTAAGGTTACAGGTAATAATCCGCTACCCACATAAATCCTATCAAGAATAAGACCGAACCTGAGCCAAACCAAAATAATAATAATAATGATGATAGTAATAATAATAATAATAATAATAATAATAATAATAATAATAATTATTATTATTATTATTATTATATAGCAAGAAATCATTATTATTACTGCTGTTGTTCTCGTTAGTATCACTATAATTATCATTCATTAAATATTATTTTTTTTAAACAACAGCCAAGAGAGTATTATTAGCTTCACTTTTGTAAACAGTTTCAACGCTAATATCCATTTTTGATCACTGTAGAACACAAGAATTTGATTCGTTGATTACCTTATGACGTAATCTCGACATCCGGTTTCATCAGTGCTATACTTTTTATTGTAAGTGATGCAGCGGTATCCAACACTAGCAGCAGCAGCAGCAGTAGTAGCAGTAGCTGTAGTAGCTGTAGTAGTAGTAGTAGTAGTAGTAGTAGTAGTAGTAGTAGTAGTACCATTACGTCAACAGTAAAACAATGTTCTTATGCGATGTTAGTAAACTACGTGATGAAAAACATATATCTCCTGTTTGATAAAACTGCGTCGCACTATATAGTTATTAGTTGAATCAGTACAATCAGTGCAGTGAATATATGTATAACCAGGTAATGAATTGGTGTCTAAACATCAAAAAATAATAGCGCAATTGATTACAGGTCCTTGAACTTCAACACATTTTTATGTATATATGTGCATATAGATAGATAGATAGATAGATAGATAGACATGTGCATATACGTACATACATACATGTATACACACACACGCACACACACACACATATATATATATATATATATATATATATATATATATATATATATGAAAATATTATTATTATTATTATTATTATTATTATTATTATTATTATTATTATTATTATTATTATTATTATTATTATTAATAATAATAATAATAAGGCGGTGAGCTGGCAGAGTCGTTAATACGCTGGACGGAATGCTTAGCGCTATTTTGCCCGTAACTACGTTCTGAGTTTAAGTTTCGTCGAGGTTGATTTTGCCTTTCATCCTTTCGGGGTCGATAAATTAAGTACCAGTGAAACACTGGCGTCGATGTAACTGACGTAATACTATCCCCCAAGCTACCCTTCTGGCAAAAATTTCAAATCACTATTAATAAATAATAGCAACAATATCATAAGTGGCGAGCAAGCATTAAAGCCAAAAAGGCAAATTCATAAATTTAGAAGTATTTATTAATTATAATTGAGGGTACACGAAGTACCAGCGTTGCTAGAAGTAAGAGTCGAAAAATACTCAGATAAGCCACCATTTCACTGAAAATTCAACAGGCTAACCAAAATCGAGGAACAATTTATGTATATATAATTAATTGTAATTAACAATTAATTATGTTTACATATATACAAGTATAAGTTAGAGGTGTTTAAAACCTCTAAGAGATAGGTATATCCAAAGGCACATTTGGTAATTACGTCAGTAGGTATATTCCTAGGTAAAAGGTATTCGACAGCAGGTAATTTAGCGGGTAACCGTAGTTTAATTTATATAGACGAGAAGAAAGTGGAGGAAAATTAGTAAACAGAAGTGTGTCTTTTGCGCTAGTAAGCCATTGTTTGATTAGTAAATAAAGGTGAGAGTGAGAGGGAAGTTGTTTACGATCGTAGTCAATGGCAGACATCGTCAGAACGAAGAAGTCAGAGGCAGAGTGAAGAAGAGTGAAAGATCAATGGTTACATCGGAAAAGAGAACATCAAAGATTCGAGTGTCCTACATTATAGTTTGATTCACAGTCAGTTGTGAGGTGGACGAACAATATAGGTTAGTGGACCTGTGGTCTCATGGTTATTCAGTGACATGTCTTGCAAGTGCCTGTAACTTCTGGGGGTTCACCGGCGGTGCAATGTAAGGGAGCTATTATAATGACCTACGTGTCATTGAAATATAGGTTGTAGGTGGTTCGTATTATTTCAGGAAGCCATATATTGGTGTAAAATATGGAACAAGCGTCGGTCCGATCTAGCGTGTAGAGAGACTCATTGCCGTAATACTATTTTGTTATGAAGAGTGCATAGGGAAAGAGGGTGGGAAGGGAAAGTTTGCGTGTAAGTATCTTAGGTGGTTCTCGGTTAAAAAAGAATTTTTTATGCATACATAGGCTAGCGTATGATGTAGAGTAGGTATATAATCATTGGTTTATTATGTGAGTTTGGAGTAGGGTAACATAGAATATGTGTTAGGTATTTTGTGTATTTATCTATAATGTAAGTTTGTGTTAGTGTAAGTGGTTAATGGGAGGTAATGCGCTGGTAAGTAAGTCTGCTAGTAGGGGTGAGCCTAAGATAGTGATATGTACAGGATAGGGCGGTTTTAACGAAACTCAGAAAAGATATATTGGTCTATAAGCAGACAAAAGAATTATTTTCATGTTTTTTATTCAGTAGAATCAATTTAGTCATTAATATATTTAGGTGCTCTATTAAAAAGAGATCGCACCGCTTATTAGTAGTGTTATAAGCCGAGGTGATTGCTAGGATGCGCCATTTTAAACTATAATTAATTGTTTAATTCTTTAATTTCCAGATGTAGCTACTAAGCCCTCTAGAGTTTGCTTTACTTCTATTTCTAAGGCCAGATTGGTGTGAGTTGTATCTCAGTATCATTTGGTTTTCGTGGCACCTATATACGATTTCGTATGGTTATTTGTGAGTACGTCGCATTGTTATACTACATTTTCTATTTTACACCTATTAGAGAATTGGCACTTATTTCTGTCTCTGCAGCCACATAAAGCATTCTGTCTATCTGTGCTAGTGTTGTGGTGAGGAGGGGGGCGGCTATTCTTAGTCGGATCGTTGTCCGTGTTGCTTGAAGGCGCATCTTTATGGGGTAGGATTTCTATTTGCAGGCTGGCTGTTCTATTTTTCTGGTTTCATTGCTGATTTTCCTGGTTTCATAGGTGTCCAGTTTATTAATATTTATCGAGGCTATGATAGTAGCTAAGTAGTAGCACCTGTGTGTGTGTAAGCATGCATATTTGTACGTGTGTGTGTGTGTGTGTGTGCTTGCGTGTGTGTGTGTGTGTGTGCTTGCGTGTGTGTGTGTGTGCTTGCGTGTGTGTGTGTGTGTGTTTCTTCTATATTTTCTAACAAAGATATCGAGTACCATCGTTGAAATCTAGATGACAAAAACAAATTCACATTTTGAACTTGAGAAGAGTATTGCATATTTTTACTGTCTCTTGCAAATGTGCAAGTTAGCAGGTTGGTTTCTTTTACAAAAACCCGAACTCTTCCAGATTGTCACTTAGGCATGTACTAACATAACCAAGTGCACAAATTATTATGGGAATAGATGTTAATTTATCATCTTGGTATAGAAGCTGAAAGTTCCGAAGCAGATATCTGTAGTTATCCGCTTTCTCTGATTTTCGAAAATATTCTCATCATCTGATCAGATGACCTCTATGACGACACATGCGTTTCTTTCCTGTCCCAAACAAATGTATGTATGTATGTATGTATGTATGTATGTATGTATGTACGTACGTACGTACATTCATTTCAGAGCCAGTACGTACTTTATCCCCTTACAATGCTTGACACTCTACAAAGCTCATCTGAGGTCTATAATTGAGCATTGCTCTCACATCTGAGACGTGGCTGATGCTGCAAACACAAATATCATAGGGCACACCCAAACAAAGAGTCAACTGATTGATTCACATAAAGTCACTCACAAACTTTCTCCAGTTTCTGGTCTATAGGTGCGCTGTCTCCTCTCTGCATTTTCTACTGGAACTATAATGGTTATACTCGTACCACCACCATTTGTCCGACGTGCTTGCTCTCCTAGTGGGGCATTTGTCAAACTTGCCGCAAGCAGAAGCGTTACTTTGTCTGCTGAAACGGAGAGCCTCGACTGCAGTGTGGAAAGCTTGTTGGTCAGACCTGAGTGTATGACTGCAAATACCTCTATTTAGGCATAACCATCCTACATGTATCTCCACTTCTCATCTCCATTATTGCGTCCAAACCGTTTCACTCCCAACACTAATATCTACACGTAGTCCTTCCCTCCCATGACTATACCCCTCTGGAAATATTTCTCAGTTCATGTTTTCCTCGAAGGTGTTGATTATAAAGATAGAAGATGAACATCAATGGTATCAATACCGCCACTCAAGACAGGCCTGCGTCGAAGTTGCTGTCAGCTGTAAGTAGAAACAACTCGGTGACACAACACTGTATGTTTAAGAAACGAAACTACTGGGAGAAATGATGGATATCAAATTGTCTTCTAATACAAACACGCGCACGCGCACGCGTATACATACACTTGCACACACGCAAGCACGCGCACACACGCTTGTACGCAGGCGCATCTATGAGTTTGATAAACTTACTTTATATGTTTGTTCAATAAAGAACTACGTCGGTGACGAGTGACTTATGACTGAATCAAAAGGCATTACTGCGATCCAATAAAAGACCATGAGCTTAGATTGTTGAAAGCTGATTGGATAAAAGAATGTTTTACGTCTTTAAGTCTTCATTAAAAAACACAAAATCGCAAGTCTGACTGTGTGGTAAGAAGCTTGCTTCCCAGTCACATGGTTCCTGGTTCAGTCCCTCCGCGTGTCACCTTGGGTCAGTGGCTTCTACTATATCCTCAAGCCGGCCAAAGCCTTGTAAGTATATTTGGTAGACGGAAACTGAAAGAAGCCCGTCAAATATGTGTTTGTGTATATGTGTGTGTGTGTGTGTGTACGTTTGTCTCCCACCATCGCTTAACGACCGGTGCTGGTGTGTTTACCTCACCGTAACTTTGCGGTTCGGCAAAGACATTTATAGAATAGGTACTAGGCTTTAAAATAATAATTTTGGGGTTGATTCATTCGATTAAGAAATTCTCGAAGGCGGTGCCCCAGCATGGCCGTAGTCTAATGATTGAAACAAGTAAAAGATACAGCACGGAGAAGTATGTAACATGCATACATGCATACATACATACATACATACATACATACATACATGCATATATATATATATATATATATAACGTGAGAGAGTTAGGGTTTGGGGGTTCAACCCACTAAGGGATAGTATCTATCCACTATACTGCTGGGAGGGTACCCAATTATTGCTACACTAGTGCTATACTAAGTGCAATCAATGGGAGCGGGTAAAAGTGGAGGTTTTACCCAAAATTTGTATAACAATTAGAAAATGGAGGATAATATGCTGAACCCAACTACTTGCAGACGGTGTATCCCGTTGAATTCATTAATCTAATTCATAGCAAAAGTGACAAAAGAAGAAAGAAAAATAAAGAAAGAACCAAAGCACAGGTGTCTATGGCACACTATGTTATTTTGCCAACCTGGTTTACATATAGAAGTACAAAGTACATAAGGAATTAGAGGATGAATAGAAGTTTAATCTTACAGCTGTTTCGGCCTAGATTTAGCAAGCCCCATTCTATCCGAATATTCCTTTCCGGAGTGATTATCGGAGCCATAGACACCTGTGCTTTGGTTATTTCTTTATTTTTCTTTCTTTTTTTGTTACTTTTGCTATGAATTAAATTAATGAATTCAACGGGATACACCGTCTG
>NC_068985.1:52429734-52431953 GCF_001194135.2 Octopus bimaculoides | reverse complement strand
ATATATACGGGGGTGGGGTCCGTGTGTGTTTATACGTATATATATACATATATATATATGTGCATGTATGTATATGTGTGTGTGTGTGTATGTGTGCTGGGTAATAATAGTCACAGCTTATATAAAGCATGAATCCCACTGTTACACTAATGAATGTAATAATATAATGACTTCAAGAATTTGATAAATCAGATGTCAGAAAGGGTGTAAAACCCATTCATTTCGCTCTTAAAGAATCTCATTAATCTGTTTTATTTTCCCTTTTTAATTATTTTGTCAACAATTTCTAGTGCAATTTCGTTATCCTGAAATTTACTGATTCTAACTTGGCTCATCTCTAATTAATTGATTCTAGCTTGACTCATTTCAAGAACATTCAGTTTTCCTCTTCCTCACATTACACACCCTATTACGGTCAACAAGTCTTCCACTCATACTTTAACGTCATTCCCAAACCAGCCAAATCTAGCATCTCACTTACCCTACAATGTCATTCTAAAAGTAAATAATCATCAAAATCTAAACGCTATGAGATATCTTTTATCTTTTATCTTTTACTTCAGCCAGTCATTCGACTGTGGTCATACAGGAGTACCTCCTTGAAGAATTTTTGGTGGAATGAATCGACCCCAGTACTTTATTTCGTAAAGCCGGGTACTTCTTCCAGCAGTACCTTTTGCCGAAGTACTAATTTACGGAAACGTAAACGCACCAACACCGGTGGTTAAGCAGTGGTGGGGGTCAGAGACAAACACACACACATATATGTTTGTATATATAGATAATTTATCCTGTTAATGCTACATTATTAGCATTATCCTGCGTTTGAGAATAAAATTATTTCCTTATCTGTATCTTTCAATACATCTCAACGGTTCTAAAGTAAACTTTATATATGTATGTATGTATGTATGTATATATATATATATATATATATATATATATATATACATACGACGTGCTTCTTAAAGTTTCTGTCTACCAAGCCCACTCACAAGGATTTGGTCGGCTTGAGGTTATATTGGTAGATATTTACCCAAAGTACCACGCAATGGGAATGAACCCGGAGTTATGTGGTTCGGAAACAAGCTTTTTACCACACACCCACACCTGATTAAATCAAAATAATGTGAGTAGATAAGCATTATATTTGACAAAATAATTCCAATGCTAAAGGGTTAAAGTTCAATCCCTCTGGAACTCATCTCTTGTACATACATTAACACTGAGCAATAAATAGTATCCTAGATTTCGAATTACCACCCCACACCTAACCAAAGTGAAAACATATTTTCCGAAGCAAATTGATTAATCTGGAATTTGCGTATTATTGATTTATTATCCTACTTATCGTGGATATATAATAAGAGCGCCATAATACTGCGGTATTCCGCTTCATGGAGCACCCAATACAGACGTTTAGTTCTTAAAGGCATAGAAATATTAGTAGTAGACCAAAATTATCCAGCACCAGTGGTGAAATTTGCTAGATCACGTGATTTATTCGCGTTTGCGCTTCATCAGCAGCAGATATCCACTGTTTTGCTGGAAAAACATTGCTTCCATCAATATATACAAAAACAGAGAATAATCAGGCGCTAGTGTCGCAGGTGGGTGTATTTTTTCGTGTGTGTGTATATGTATGTGTGCGTGTATGTGTGCGTGTATATAGAAATAAAAATATAATAAATTACAAAAAAATAAGAAATATAGAAATAAAAAATATAATATATATACCAAAAAATAAGAAGTTAATACAATATAAAATGGCGCAATTAAAACAAAAAAAAAATGAAAAATGAAATAAGGTTGCTTTGTTGCAGGAAGTTGTAGAGGCAGTCAATAGGAGGTGTTTTGTCTGAAGGGGATAGTTGTTCGTAGATTAAAAATATAACGCTGTTCCAGGCGGAGTCGCGAGTGTGTGGATCCGTGGAGCAGAGGGAGGCCAAAGACGGAGCCGTTAGAGGGAGAGTGGGTGGCCAAGCGGAAGTGACGGGCGACAGGGGTGCTCGAACGTAGCCGAACATGCCTTAGATATTCGGTGAACCGGTCGACCAGCCGGTGGCCCGTCTGACCTGCATATAGTTTACCACAGAGGTTGCATCTAATACAGTATATAAGGCTAGAAGAGGTGCAAGAGAAGGAATTTGTGACGCGAAGGGTGTGCTGGTTGGAACCAGTGAGAGAGGAAGTGTAGATGATGAAAGGGCAGGTGTGAC
>NC_068985.1:52428729-52429574 GCF_001194135.2 Octopus bimaculoides | reverse complement strand
GCTACGAACCAGAAGATCGCGTAGGTTACGGGCGCGTTTAAAGGAGGACAAGGGTGGGTTGGGGGAAATGGGGAGGGTGGTGGGATCGAGCTGGAGTCGACGGAAAGCCCGTAGAATCCTCCGACGAATGAGTAGGGTGGAAGGGTGGAAGGGTGGAAAAGGAGGGGAAAGGGGTGAGGTTAGGGGGCCTGCTGTGGAGAAGGAGAGTAGGTGGTGGTGCAATCGATTCGACGAGCGCGGGCAAGGGCGGTTTGGACAAGTGTTGAGGGGTATCCTCGACGCATGAACAGGCGGGCAAGGTACTGGGACTGGGTTTCAATGTATATATGTTTGTGTGTGTGTGTGTGTGTGTGTGTGTGTGCGCGCGCGTACATGCATACATACATAAATACATACATAATGTATGTAAATATATACATATATATGTATGAAAAATGTATACATGCATATATATGTATGTGTGTGTGTGTGTGTATATATATATATATAATTTTTTTGCGAGAATAGTGTCGACAGTGACTTCGAAGTTTCGACTTGGTTATCCTTCATTGGTCTGTGGTATATTTGAGTCCATCTGAGCTTTGTATAATCTCTGGTAAGTTTACTCTTTCTTAGGCGCAGCTCCGTTGAATGATAATAAAGTTGTAGGATAAGTTCTGATAGAAAGATATAGAAAAATTCATTGATTAAATCGGAGTTTATTGTTCAACGTTCAAAGCTGTTGATACTATTCTTATAAAAGAATAATATATACAGGCAGATAGACAGAAATTGCCATTTTTATGTATTATACACACACACATACAAACACATAATACATACATACATACATACATATATATACA
>NC_068985.1:52424746-52428057 GCF_001194135.2 Octopus bimaculoides | reverse complement strand
TGTGTGTGTGTGTGTGTGTGTGTGTGTGTACATATATATATGTACATATATATACGGGCAAACGGATCGAAAAAGTCTTTCACCTACCTATATAGCAGAATGATATATAATTCTTGGAATTAGTATACATGTGGACCGGTTTCGGTGTTATCATAAGTGGTTTAATGAGGGTTTTAACTCTTATGTCTAGCAGGCAGGCACATTCGTATGTCCCTATAATATGAATTTTAATTGTATGGCTACATAATGCTAGTTTTGTCCTGCAACCACTTATATTATTATTGCTGTTATTATCAATTATTTATATTGCTCTCGATAATAATATCAATAATAATGAAACTTTTCACACTGAGACTCCTCTGATTTAGCGCAAGAGAATTCAGAGGGCCAGCAGATTTCAACGTAACAGGTTGGGAATATTTTTCAAATGGTTGACATGTGCTGATGAAGGTAAAATTTATGTCAAACCAGAAACCAATCTACATATATACTAATGCCAATAAACATATAGCATTCTGCTATATAGGTATGTGAAAGAATTTTTTCGATCCGTTTACACCAATACCGTTGTTGGTTTAATGAGGGTTTTAACCCTTATGCCTTGCAAGCAGGCACATTCGTGTGCCCTTATAATATGAATATTAATATACATACACACACACACACACACACACATATATATATATATATATATATATATATATATATGTGTGTGTGTGTGTGTGTGTGTGTGTGTGTGTGTGTGTGTGTGTGTGTATACGACGGGCTTCTTTCAGTTTCCATCTACCAAATCCACTCACAAGGGTATGGTCGGCCTGAGGCTATAGTAGACGACACTTTCCCAAAGTGCTACACAGCGGAACCGAACCGGGGACCATGTGGTTGGGAAGCAAGCTCCTTACCACACAGCCACTCCTGCATCTATATCTATATCTATCTATCTATATATATATCGGTCGCACATACATAGCATATGTATTTACACGCCAGACTTGGTGCGGGAAAGCGTCCGAGGAAAACTCCCTCACACCTCTCCAGGAGTTAAAGATCCCCCTCAGTGTCACAGACCAGATGAGATAACTCGCCTCAGGATCACCTAGTATGATAAATACTGATATTTCGTCGTTATTAAGCGTATGAATATCATGTAATCGGATGATCTCAAGACGAAATGAATCGCTGGTCTGTGACGTGCAAATAGTGTGAAGTCTATCTGCTGTTGTGCTACGGCATAGGACATATGAAACAAAATTAAATGACGAATTAATAGTAACTCTTGTAATATAAACATTATGGGTCGTACATAAATAGTGTATGTATTTTTTGCATAAGCCAAATATACTACAGGTTTAGCGTTCAGAGAAAGACCCCTTACACGACACTGAGTGTTAAAGAACACCGGAATGTTACAAACCAGGTGAGAGAACTCGCCTTGGAATCACCAAGAATGATAGATACAGATATTTCGCCATTTTTAAGCTAATCAATACCAAATACTCAATGTTTCGGCATTATTAATCGTATCAATGTCATGTACTCGGATCATCTCGAAACGACTTGATTCGCTGATCTGTGACTTGATTCGCTGATCTGTGACTTGATTCGCTGATCTGTATGCAAATAGAGAGAAGTCTATTTGCTGATGTACTGCATAAACAAAACACATACACTATGAAAGTGTAGCCGAAAATGTTTATAATACGAGAGCTGTTTTTAATTTGTAATTTAATTAATACATGCGTAAGTGCATAAGAATTAAAGAATAAAAGAATATATACTGTGTATATATAAATTTTTCTTCACATTCGCTTTTATGTTTCAATTGTGTCTGGATTCGTCAGAGAAGCAAGCGTAGTCGACAATCAGCATAACTTCGAAGTCTCTGTGGACATTTTTCTTGTATCCCCGTAAAATATGTTTCTCTGCTTAGATATATTGAGTAGTAATCCACCAATTAATATTGGCCTATTTCTGTTTTATAACTGTGCATACAAACACATAACAAATAGTATCTACATAAACATATGCGCGTATGCTTGTGTATATGTGCGTGTGTGTGTGTGTGTGTGTGTGTGTGTGTGTGTATACATTGTTTATTATACATAGTATGTAATTATAAGCTACTATTAGTAGCTCATAACTGTATACTGTGTATATTAAACAATATTTATCTCTCACCAGATGGAGTACTTTTTTGTTGATCGACCCTGAAGGGAAACGTAAACTACACACACACATGTATGTATAATTATACATCTATAATTATATATGTAATTATATTCATATATATGTATATATATACATGTGTATGTGTGTGTATATGTGTCTGTGTATATACATACATACTGTTCTGTCAAGTTTACATTTCCCTCCCTCTCCCCCTCTCTCTCTCTCTTTCCTTCATTCCGGGAAGTTAATTCTTAAGACGTAGACGTCTCATTGAGAGTGCCCAGCACAGTTACATGGTATTTCAGTTGCAAGTACTTTCAAAAGCAACATTGCGAATACATACACACACACATATATATATATATATATATATATATATAAACACACACACACACATATCAAGTTGAACGTAAATATTTGAAATATCTTTCAGCAGCATTCTTCATATATACCTCTCAGCTCGAAACGTCAAAAGGTACCGATGCTACTGTATATCTATTCTAGATTAATCTAGCTTATATATGTGTGTCTCAAACTGACAAACAATATAAACATCTTTTGCTACACTAAATATATTTTGTTTAATATTTACACGATACAGATGGTTGTTTTGAACATTTTATAAGTTTTTGTTATGTCTATCATAACTTCTTTCTAACTTAGGCACAAGACCACACATCTGGTGGATACAAACTATCTATAATATTAATCGTTAAATGAATGTGTTACTTTTCTTTATATTGATCACGGTTTAGTGAAATTTAGGGGAGACCCTATTGAGATTTGAACTAAGAGCATAACGAAAAACGTAAAAATATTCTATTTCTCTATCATCTGAAGCCTTCAAGTGAAGTCGCATGGCATAATGGTTAAAATAATGCACTCACGGTCGCAAGATCGTGGTTTCGATTCCGGAGCACGGTGATGCGTTGTGCTTCTAAGCAAAACAATTCATTTTACGTTGCTGTACGATCCCTTCGAGATTTGACTTGCAGCACGCCATCATGTACTTATACAAGTAATGGCGATTTGATGGAGGGAGTGAGCTAATGTACAGTACAAATATTTGATCACCTGTGTAGGTTGTTCAGCCATCATCACCATCAGTATATGTGAGTGTGTAAAGACAGGCATGTATATAT
>NC_068985.1:52423566-52424661 GCF_001194135.2 Octopus bimaculoides | reverse complement strand
TATATATGACGGAAGGACTTCTGCACAGTTTTCGTCTACAAAATTTACTCACAAGACATTGGCCGGGGTTATAGTTGAAAATACTTGTCTAAGGCGCTATGCTGTGGAACTGAACTCGTAACTTCGTGGTTGTAAAGCGAGCTTCTTAACCACAACGCCATGCTTGCGCCTATAAAAGCATAACTGCGCCTAAGATAGACCATAAGGTTAGTAACTATAAGTTAGTACTATTAGATAAACTATACTATTGTTAACTATTATTATGATCTGCTGTTTATAACTATTGGAATGATAGACTGTACTATTAGTAACTTACTATTATTAAGATCATACTAATAAATATGATTACAAAGACAGACCTAACTTTGAGTTATACAGACCATACCATTAGTAGTAGTTAATAGGATGTGATTCGTAACTTACTAATGTAAGATAGAGCATAGTATTAATAATTAATACTTAGTAACTAATAATAAGCTAGAGCATATAAACACAATCAAACAATCACATTCTAATATTTTTTCTGTAACGAATTTTGATGGCAACGTCATCTATTCTCTTTATTAATAAAAAAAAGAGCATTTTTTGTCATTGTTCACTGGCAAATAATTATCTTTTGTCACGCATGGATGAGGGTTTTACACGGCTAAGCAATTGGAGCGCAGACTTATTGCAGTAGCCTCTGATTTGTAACATGATCAGGTTCAGCAAAAATCGCTTTATTTTTGTGTTTGTATGTAGTTTGACGCTTCTTTACCTTGATGAACTGTCTGGACAATCAATATAGTTTATTCAAGTAATTCACAGGTAAGTATTGATGCAAAGTTCACAAATGTTGAGACACTAACAAAACAGCCCTACGCTAAGTCTACTGGGGTGGCAACTTTCTGAGAAGTGACACGGCAGAAGCAACCTGCCAAGTTGTCAAATGTCTAGAAGACAATGAAGAAATGTGATTGTATCAGATAAATAGCAGTGGTGGAGAAATTTACGGTTGAAGGACGAGAAAACGGGAGCCCTATAACAATTACCCTTTCATATATGTGTGTATGTGTGTGTGTGTGTGTGTGTGTGTGTGTGTGTGTGTGTGTGTGT
>NC_068985.1:52416702-52422857 GCF_001194135.2 Octopus bimaculoides | reverse complement strand
ACTTAATTTATCGACTCCGAAAGGATAAAAGACGAAGTCGACCTGGGTGGAATTTGAACTCAGAACGTAAAGGCGGACGAAATACGGTTACACATTTTGTCCAGCGTGGTAACGATTTTCCCAGGTCGCTGCCTTAGATAAGGATAACAACAAATAATACCTTAGTTCAAATTCCGCTGGGGTCAACTTTGCCTTGCATCTTTTCAGCGTCGATAAATTAAGTACCAGTGAAACATTGGGGTCGATGTAATCGACTAGCTCCCTCCCCACAAATTTCAGGCCTTGTGCCTTTAGTAGAAAGGGTTATTATTGCTACTGTTGTTGTTGTTGCTGCTGTTGCTGCTGCCCTTTGTTGTTGTTGTTGTTGTTGTTGTTGTTAAAGCAATGTGCTGGTGGAATCGCTAGCATCGACCTCCTCCTCCCCTCAAAAACTGTTGGTCCTGTGCCAAAATTTGCACCACTGTTAGCATTACTATGTCGGAGAAGAGGCAGTATAGCTAGCGCATCAGGCTAAAATTCATCCAAAGTAACTTTGCCTTTCGTCCTTTCGAGATCGACAAATTAAAGTATCAATTAAGTACTGACGTCGATGTAATTATCTTACACACGCCTAAAATTGGAACCATTATTATTATTATTATCATTATTATTATGGAAAGCGTCAGCTGCCCGCAGCCAGCAGACTAAGGTGAATCTTGTTTACTGGTTATAATTCAAGAACCCTGCGAAGAATTCTTGCAGTTCCAAGCAATGCTGATCTTTGTGGGTGTTCTACCTTCACACGTGCACCAATCTTTTTCAGCCATTTTGGTAGTTGAATGCTGATACTTCCAAGTGCACCAATTACTACTGGTATCACGTTTACTCTCTTCATTGACCACAACTGCTTAACCCCCCAAGCTAACCTGTCATATCTATTGACTTTCTTTCTTCTTTATCGCATACCTTGTTGTCAGCTGGGCGAGTTATATCTACGACCCAGCATCGTTTGATTTCTTTCTCAACACCATGTCTGGTTTCCTATTTTTTATATCATGGTCGCACTGAATCATAAAATCCTATAGGATCTTTGCATTATCATTTTTGATGATGCCTTCGGGTTTATTTTCGAACCAATTTTTTCCTCTGTAAAGTTCATACTTGTTGCAAAGTGTCCAATGGACAATCCTTGCTATATTGTCATGACGTCTCTTATATTCTTTCTGGGATAGTGGCGTACATTGACTGGTAATATGTCATACGGTTTCACCATTTTGTCCACAAATTCTGCACCTATCATTTTCTGATGTGTTATCTATTCTGTATTTGATGTAATTCGTTCTTAATGCTTGCTTTTGGGCAGCACAGATTAGAACCGCCGTTTTAAATCACTTATAGTCATCCATAGCCATCTTTTTTCTCTGTCTGTCTTACCTTCAACATCCCTATGAAATTGTCCATGCATTCTTTTCTTTATCCACCTATTTTCAGTTTCATTCATTATCAAGTCCTTGTACAGTGCTTTATCTTTGAAATTTTCCATCCTACACAAGCCTGACCTTCTTACTTCCAATAATAGCGGTTCTGTAGCATTTTTTACATACCATGCTATGTTGTTTTCTTCTGCTCTAATGCTGTGTTCGCATCCAATCAGTCCTTTTCCTCCTCTTTTTCTTTGTACATACAGTCTGTCTGTGTCACTTTTGGGGTGGAGTATCCCATATCTAGTCAGCAACTTCCTTGTCTTTCTGTCTAAGCTGTTTAGTTCATCTACTGTTCATGCAATTACCCCTGCTCCATATCTAAGTAGTGAAACCGCCCAGGTGTTGATAGCTTCAATCTTATTCCGTCCGTTTAATTTCGATTTAAGGATCAGTCTCAGTCTGTGCAAGTACTCCACCATAAATTTTTCTGTCATTTCTTTCTTCATCAATTTATCCATTTCTAATATCCCCAAGTTCTGATATCCCATGTTTTCTATCTGCTTCATAACCTCCACCGACGGTATCTCTACCCCGTCCATACATTTGATTTTGCCTCTCTTCAAGACTAACACACCACACTTTTTCAGTCAGAATTCCATTCTGATATCAGCGCTGAAATTATACACCGTATCAACGAGGGGACAGATTCATCTTTACCATAAAGTTTGAGGTCATCCATGAATAACAAGTGGTTGATTTTTTGCTAGCAGCTTTTGAATACATACCCAGCCTTTGCTTTCCTCAGAATCAGTGCTATTGGTATCATGCACAGTACAAAGATCAGTGGAGACAGACAGTCCCCTTGGAAGATGCCCTCCTGATTTCTATTGTCCCTAAACTTCTATATGCTGTCAGTTCTGTCCTCCACTTCCCCATACTTTGTCCAAGCAATCGCTCAACATTCGATGCAATACCAAACAGGTTCATACATTCCATAACCCAAGAATGTGGGATCACATCGTACGCCTTACGATAGTCGATCCATGATTTATTATTATTATTATTATTATTATTATTATTATTATTATTATTATTATTATTATTTATATATCGGATATCTTTGAGAACATACTTTTGCTACCATAAGTAATATCAAGAAATATAGCTTATAAACCATAAGCATAAGTTGACTTTTAGAAAAATTTATTGCTGCTTATACAAATTGATGAGATGAATACTAATTTTCAAACGAAAAATATTTATTCACTACCTTAAATAAAATTAAAAGAAACACATTTCGCATTTATATAATTGTAATAAGCACATCATTATTTGTTCTAAATTTTAATGACGTAATAGCATTCAAATGCATCAAAGGCCTATTTCTGCAAAATTTCCTTTAAAAGATGTGTATTTTTTAGAAAGTCATTATTCCTTGCCACCACTTCTTGTATTAGCTCTCTGTATCTCATTTTTACTCTCTCTCTCTCCCTCTCTCTTCCTATCTTTATCCCCCCTCTCTTTCTCTATGCGATGTAAAGCGTGGCTGTCAACCAGCCAACCAGCCAGCCAACCAACCAGTCAGCCAACATTAATATCGGCTTTTATTATAGAAAGACATTACGTTACAAACTATTATATATTATTACTTTATAACTGTTGATATCGCATATCAAAGTTATACAAAAAATAAATATTTAAATCTGTTTTAAAAATCCTGTTTCGATAAATCATTTTCTTTTATAATTTACAGGTATTGTTTTAATTTAAGCTGTGTGGTTAAGAAGTTCGCTTCGAAATCACAGGGTTTCACATTCAGTTCTACTGCATAGCACCTTGCGCAATTGTTTTTTACTTTACAAGATGTCCACAAAATCTGGGTACAAAGTCTGGGTACATACTTTAAGAAATTATTATTTCTTACATTTCATTGTTAATGTTATGATTTTATTTACTCCATGTACACACATGGGGATTAACACATACTTTAAGAAATTATTATTTCTTATATTTAATTGTCTATCTTATGATTTTATTAACTCCATGTACCCAGACTTTGTGGACACCCTGTATAATCCGGCCTAACCATTGCTTCGTGCAATTTATCAATTAGATAGTAGAAGCCAACGCTTAATTACTAATGCAATTAAACCTGGTCTTCGCTTGTTTTTTTTTTTTTTTTTTTTTTTCTTCCTCGGGAGCATAACTTGGAATGCAGATATAGAAACTCAAAGGTTAAATCACGAAAGATTTCGGCAGAAATTTTAATCGAGCATACCTAGTAAATTGAATCGAACATAGCTGATTAGAATACCGTAGTTGATAGCATAAAAGATGCACAGGCATATTAATCGCGCTTATTCAGGAAAGAAGAGTTTTTTAGAAGTTTTATTGGAGTTCCAACGTTACATGTAGCATCCGGGGTAAATTTTTTAAATATTCATTGAAAAGAAATGCGTCATATATGCCATCAAATAGAAAATCTTTACCGCTAAATACATCATTATTTTATCATGGAACGTTTATTAAAATTGGAAAGTAAATGCTTGAGTAACTTACCGTATCATCCGGCATACAAGTCGACACAGAATATAGTGTAAACACAGTGTAAATATTAAAATATCTGCTGCATTTCACAAGGAATATTTGGTCCCCTGAGGTCGTCTTGGTCTATAAGTTGACCTACCATTTTTCGCAGTAAATTTTGGTCTGAAAAATTCGACTTGTATGCCAGAAAATATGGTATTTACATTTTATAACACTGCAAATAAAGAGTTAATGAGTAGAAAATTTTATAGATGAGGAAGTGTAGTGCGTTCGAGTGCCGAGCCTAACGACGTGGTAAAAACAAACGGAACAGGTGAAGAGGAAAATTGTTAAGATGTGTTGAGTGAAAGCCGTGTGAACTCTAAGCTGCTTTCTCTTTCTCCACCATACACACATGCCACTTTAGAATGGTAATAGATCTTACAAAGACCTTCTGTTTCCAATCGTAGATTCATAGATTAATTGACTGAAACGTTTATTTATCCTATTTCAATGAGTTCGTTCACGCACGTGCCAGTCAGGGCTTTCCTCGCTATCTCTTTCTGTTGTTATATTGCTTGAAAAATATGCTTACTTGAAAGTTAATGATATAAACTGTAAGCTTATACACACCGGAGTTGTGTGTATGTATATATGCATGTATGTATATATATATGTAGGTATGTATGTATGTAGGCATGCATGTATATAAGTATGCATGTATGTATGTATGTATGTATGTATGTATGTATGTATGTATGTAAGTATGTATACGTGTGTTCGCGTGTATGTATGTACGTAGGTGTGGATGCATGCATATATGCTTGAATGTATGTGTATGTATGGATGTATCTATATAATGTGTGTGTGAGTGTGTGTCTGTATGTGGGTGGGTGGGTGGTTGAATATATATATGTATGCATGTATATATGAATGTACGCATGTATATATGTCTGTATGTATGTGTGTATGTATATATGAATGTGTATATGTATGTAGGTACTTATGCATATATGCATGTATGTAGTCTGTATGTATATCTGCATGAATGTATGCATATACATACGTAAGTACATGAGTATATGAATGTGTATTTTTTTTTGTACATATGTATACGTATGTATGCCTGCATATGTATGTATATTGACTAGGCCCAGCCAACCAATAAGCTTGAATGCGGAGAGAACATTGGGAGAATAACATTGTTTATAGTTATTTTGACAATAGGCAAATTCTTTTATATCGGTTATATTTACCGAAATATCGGTAACTCCGTGTATTAACTTATTTCAACAAGCTCTGTTCCTTCGAACGAAACATATGAGAACAAAGAAAATTACTTTGGTAATTTTAAGGAATACGGTGGGAACTGTTGAAGGTATTGAATTAAGGGGTGATGACAGAAAAGTCATGTGTCCGATGACAAAGAAATACAATTTTAAAAACAAAATGAAGCAAATGGAAAAGAAAATATAAATAAACAAGAGTTTGATGTGGTGCAAATATATGAGTCAGCCACAGAACAGGAATGGTGGATGGGAAGGACTGAAATAGAAAACGGAAAACAATAAGAAGAAAAAAGAAAAGAAAAGAAATGTTTTTTTTTTTTTAAACTGGTAGGAAAAAATAATAAGATAAGGATGAAGAAATGTAGAGGAAAGCTGGGAGAAATAGGAGTAAAAAAGTGACAAAACAAATTAAAGATGGCCGTAACGTTTGAGTGATTGGATGTGAAGTTTAAACAAATGAAAATATGAAGTAAATTATTTTTAATGGCGGAACACAAAGAAAATATATCTATACATAATAGCGTGTAGAATATTGGGTTAAAAAACACCTTGGATGGAAAAAAATGTCGAATTTTTTTCCTTCATACAAATTTTTTTGTAACCTAATATTCCTAACCATATTATTTATAATTTTGAATTCCAACATTGAAAATTATATACGTCGTGTCTCCCGAACCTACTAAATTCTTAAAATGTGAGTTTTTATATACGTGTATGTATGTATGTATGTATGTATGTATGTATGTATGTATGTATGTATGAATGTATGTATGTATGTATGTATGTATGTATGTATGTATGTATGTATGTACACATATATACAGTAGAACCCCGGTTTATAAACGCCTCTGATCACGAATAAATCGTGCTTTATATCTATCTATCTATTTATCTATCTATCTATCTATCTATCTCTCTCTCTCTCTCTCTCTCTATA
>NC_068985.1:52415428-52416494 GCF_001194135.2 Octopus bimaculoides | reverse complement strand
TATATATATAGCACGATTTATTCGCGATCAGAGTCGTTTGAAAACCGAGTTGCTACTGTATATGTATGTATGTTTTTATGTATGTATGTATGTATGTATGCATGTATACTTGTGTAAAGTGAACTCAGTCTTGAGAATACCGATCGCTGCAGTGTTACTCCCAAGGGGTTATTCCCCTCTTAGGTATGTGTACAAACACAAGATGGGCAGTGAATTACGTCATTGGATCGTATGTTCGCATGTTGCATGAGCTTCTGTGTCGTTTCAGTTCGTCAACCACGAAAACCATATCTGTCACTCACAGTCTGCTAAGTATAAAATAATTATTAAAACGTTGTGCGGGCTGTTTTCTGATGTGCGTTAAGCTTGGTCAAACAAGAATTATATAAATAGTATCGCATTAAAAGATGCTGAGTGGAACACATTCCTGTGAAATCATATTCAACATGTTCCACTGCACTCGGAAGTGAAAAGATTTTCCGCTGTGGAAATATACCCGAGAGGAATCTCCTCTTAGATATGTGTAAAAACATGAAATGGGTTATGAATGACACTATCGGATTGGAAGACGTATGCATTTAGCTTGGCCAAACTTTACTATCATCCGTATGTTGTTTTAATAAGAATTGAGAATAATTTCATTCTTAACGGAGTGTGAGTGACAGATTTAGTTTTCCTAGCTAACGTAGGGAATAAACATAGAAACACATGCGTACTGCGGTTAACTGGCATCATTCACAGCCCACCTGATATATTTTTACATGTCTAGGTGGAGAATTTCATCTCGGGAGTAGTTTTGCAGTGGTTGGTCTTCTCACGACCGAGTACACTTGAGCGAATTGATCAAAATATATTTCATTCAACACTGCTTCGTATAGCATTATTTAGAGTACACACACACACTCACACACACACACACACACACACACACACACATATAATTGACTAACCCTCTCCACTGCGTCCTATAGCAGAAACAACTGTAATGTAAGCAAATGAAATTCATAACATAAGCGTTTTTCCTTTATCATCTCATTTTCTTGTGTGTGTGTGTGTGTGTGTGTGT
>NC_068985.1:52413198-52414716 GCF_001194135.2 Octopus bimaculoides | reverse complement strand
TATCCAAATGGGATTTTAAACCCAAATTTTATATTCTATTATCACAGCTTTATGTGATGTGTTCCAAATAAAAATTGTTTCACATTCACTCGAAAGTTTATAAAATTCTTATGACGTCAAAAATCTGTGTGTGGTGCGTGGTGTATCCGTACAAACTATTCATTGGTCGTTTTATATCATGGTAAAAGAGAAAATCTTGCTAAATATCTGAGTTAGATGGAACTGAATGTATAGTACAGACGTTTTGCATTTTATGCATTCATTTACTTGAATTTACCTTTCTTTTTCATTTCATCTTTAATATAAAGTCTTTAATATCAATACGCAACTACGAAGCTATTTCTAACTTGTCGATCGGAAACATAAAAAAAAAAAAATCATCCCTCACAGTAGCTTACCACTGAGGATGGACGCATGCCGATCTTTCATTATACACAGAGCTGAATGAAACAAGGTTTTCTTCATCTGTAATTTTGACCAAAGTTTTGTGAAACACGAGAACAACATTGGATATTTTGGAAAGAAAAAGTTAAAAGGAAATTTCTGTTCTTATTTTTAACTAATGAGCTGGATTCTTTGCCGTTAGGGAATTACTTTGGAAACAGAACTTTGTTGACTTTAACAGATAAAACTAGCAGTTCTCTGATAGTTGGCAAGTTTATATAGGAATTAGTGTTTCTGCTACGTTGGTTGAAGACTTGTCTCAAGCAACAGTCTCGTTAGTTGTGTTTGCTTAAACGCAAGCTTGGGTGGACCCGGTCCTTTAATTAGCTGTTGAAAAACCTGCAATTTCTGCTGCGGATGATAATGATGTTGATGCTGGTGCTGTTATTATTGTTTCTGTTACTGAGTGTGTCGTTTTTGTTGTTTTATAAGTAGGTAACGAGTCAGTTAGGGTTGTCTTCAAAATAAATTTAAGAACTGACCCACCCTTAAACAAAGTGCTAGGGGGTCGTTATATTTCTTAGACATACGCGTACATACATACACACACAAGCACACACACACATACAAATATATATATATATTTATTTATTTATGTCTATGTGTGTGTATGTGTGTTATTTCTGCGTGTGTGACTTTCGTTGATTCTGTTAAGCTTAAGATATAAAATTCAACGGAAAAGCTGAAAACTGGATGCTGTAACAACGGAGTCCCTTGCATCGAGTTAGCTAACCTCTTGTTGCACTCAAAGTCAAAAATTTCTCAAACCAGTGATTCACCAGCATTCGATAGATATATATAAATAGTTTACTTGCCAACCACATAGTTCCGGGTTCAGTCCCACTGCGTGGCATCTTGGGGAAGTGTCTTCTAGCGCAGGTGAGACTGTGTGGTAAGTAGCTTGCTTACCAACTACATGGTTCCGGGTTCAGTCCCACTGCGTGGCACATGGCGCAAGTGTCTTTTACTATAGTCTCGGGCCGACCAAGGCCTTGCGAGTGGATTTGGTAGACGGAAACTGAAAGCACGTCGTATATGTGTGTGTGTGTGTGTGTGTGTGTGTGCGTGTAGCTA
>NC_068985.1:52407822-52412881 GCF_001194135.2 Octopus bimaculoides | reverse complement strand
ATATATATTTATATATATATATATATATGTTATAATTTAGAACAAGTAAAAGGTTTTCATTATAGTTACTGGGAGTTTCAAGTGTCGGAGCGAAAACCTACGATACATTCTCGTCGGCTATTAGTGGTAATAAACGAGAATGTATCGTAGCTCTTCGCTCCAACGTTTGAAACTCCGAGTAATATGATGACAATATTTCACTGTTTGTCCTAAATTATAGCATATATAAATGATCCTCTATTTCTCTAATATTGCGGTCTCATTATTTTGTTATTTTTTTATTATGTATATTACATGGAGCATAAACAATACAGAAAACTAAGGAGAGAATGCATAGAATTTTTAACCCGACAGCTGTTTCTAGGAGCTCGCGTGCCGTGTGTACATGTAGATTTGCATGTATTATGTGTATGTATATATGTATGTAAGTTTGTATGTATGTATATATGTATGTATGTACGTATGTATGTTGTATCTTCTGGATTTATGTTATTCATTATATTTTTTTCCAGAATTCAAGCCGGTGGTTAACAAAGTGACAACGCTCTTTTACTCAATACAAGGCGGCCCTTGTGGTTTGTGGTTACCTGAATAAGCTGATGTTTGCAAATATGTGTATTGATGTTCTGTCAATGTGGTTGTGCATGTGGATGAAATTCGTACTCGTGAGTCTGCGTGATAGAATAGAACACAATATGTCTTTCATTTAATGTTTATGTGTATATGTGCATATACATTCTAAATGTATAGTCGTTATATGTAAGTATTCATGTATGCATGTATGGATGTAACGTATGTATGTGTGTGTTTCTAGTATGTGTGTGTGTTGTGTATTTCTGTGCTTTTGTGGTGAGGGCATGTACATATAAATTAGGGCACAATTTATCGAGAATTTGGAGTTTACCATTTCTACAATGGGTTATAGGTAATGGGCGGAAGGAAATAAATTAGCCTGAGAGAGTCAGAAAATCAAAAGAGAAACAAGCAAACAACTTGGATTCAACAGAGCGTGCGCAAGGCTTTTCATTTATTTTATTGTATAATTTATTTTCTCTTATTTTATTAGAAAATTAGGTTCCCAGAATGTTTTTAAAACTTGCAAAACGAAAGTTAAAGCAAAAAATAAATAAGATAAATAAATAAATAAAACAAGACATCAACAAACATGAACGTCTGTTTTAAAAAACAGGCCAAAATATATAACAATATAAGATGTATGGTACAGATTGAGAAGAGAACTTACAAAACTTGGAATAATAAACATTCGTTTTCTGGAGATAAAACGAAGAAATATGATATGAGGAGGGATTGGTTGCTATTTTTAACAGATCATTTACCACGTAGGGACTTCCACGCTGGATCGAGTAGATTGTGTTTTTAGTTGGAAGTGTTGGGTGGGACTAAAGTTCCATAAAAAGCCAAGGGTTGTACAGATATATCCATGTATAAATTATCCAGCAAACATTGCTTGTAATCTCCATTCGCTTAAATAATATATTGCAAGTAATAATAATAATAATAATAATAATAATAATAATAATAATAATAATAATAATAATAATAATAATAATAATAATAATAATACAGGACTTACAAATATATATAACATACAGAAAATTGCACTACTGGGTACTGCACACATTCTACGCAAAACACTTTCAATACAGCAAGCATAAGAGCACCACAGCAAACCACAGCACATACCCAAGGCGCACAGAGCTGCGCTCGGTAGTGAAGTGAAAGCACGTTATAAAAATAAAACTACTGAACAGTAATAATAATAATAATAATAATAATAATAATAATAATAATAATAATAATAAAGGCAGCGAACTGGTAGATTTGTTAGCACGTAGTAAAAAATTCTTAGAGGCATTTTACCCGCTTATTACGTTCCGAGTTCAAATTCTGCCGCGGTTGAATTTGCATTTCATCCTTTCCGGGGTAATAAAATAAGTACCAGTTGAGTACTGGGGTCGATGTAATCAATTTATCCTCTCCCTGAAAACTGCCGGCCTTGTGTCAAACTTTGAAACCATTATCTTACAAGTAAAAGAAAGCGTTTTAATGACATCTTTGATTAGTTTGAATTCATGTAAATGAATATATTTCGAAAGATGTTTTACCATTGTTTTATATCTCTATATAATAATCCCTTCAGCTATAGGCGCGAGGCCTGAAATTCCGTGCGGGGAACTTGTCACTTGACTGTACTTATTCCATCGACCCCAAACGAATGCAAGGCAAATTCAACCTCGACTGAAATTGAACTCAGAGCTTGAGCACTGGGATCAATCTAATCGATTTAGCACATCCCCCAAATTGTTGGCATTGTGCCAAAATTAGAAACCAATATATATATATTCCATTCAAATTTTAAACGATGACATTTCCCAGCCAATACACTTCACTTCAGTCCCATATGAGACAGATATGAAACCGAAATCAGAATCAACTGATTCATTTAAATCAATGGTTCTCAGCCATTTTTTCCCTACGGATCCCTTCAATTCCTGCTTTACTAGGGTGGACTCTCATGGACATTCGATATTTAAAAAATCCTATTCTATTGTTTTTATTAAGTATTTTTAGGGATTTTGTTTTTAAAAATTGCTGAAATATTTTGGGTATTAAAGAGGTATAACTAATTTATTACACATAAATTTTAACAGCAAAATCTTATACAGATCCCCCAAGAGCTTTATGGGCCCCCAGTCGAGAAGCATTGATTTAAATGGTTATTGAACAGAGTAACCATTAAAGTACCATCATTTTCACTTAACACACTTTTAAACCAGTCACAATCAACCATTCTCATAATTTATCCACAAATTTTATCAAGGCTGTATCCTGAAATTCAAAACCATTACTTACACATTATAATACACACAAGGATACATGAAAATATCTAGGGTTAGCGTTTGGACAACATTTGTACTGTTCAAACTATGTTAACATAATGCATTTTATATGCAAATGAATCAAGATAATCAAATAGCTCTGTTACAGTGTTGGAGGAAGCTACATTGTCAAAGAAACCCTAAGAGTTTAAGTAAATATTAATGTCTGTTAGTGCAAGCTTTGTTAGGTGTTTTAAGGAACAGTCAAAGAAAGATTGACATACATACATACAGACAGACAGACAGACAGACAGACAGACAGAAGGATAGATAGATAGATAGATAGATAGATAGATAGATAGATAGATAGATACATAGATAGATAGATAGATAGATAGATACATACATACATACATAGATAGATAGATAGATAGATAGATAGATAGATAGATAGATAGATAGATAGATAGATCAAATTTATAGAAAAACAAAGACAAAGACAATAATAGGAACAACAAGCAAGTGCATTAGTTTGACGCTCGAGAAAAATGGAAAAGTCTTTTACGCTTCGAGCCTACGCTCTTCGACAGAAAGGATTAAGAGGAAACAAATAGAGAGAGAATGAAAAAAAAAAACGTGTTGAGTTCAGTGGCCCAACATAGATAGATAGATAGATAGATAGATAGATAGATAGATAGATAGATAGATAGACGAACGGACAGACAGACAGACAGACAGACAGACAGACAGACAGATAAAGGAGAAAGCAAGAGAGAAATAGAAACCGAAATGGGGTGGAGAGACGTCGAAGCAAGAAATATTGCAACAATGTAATATTTTTCATTTTGGCAAACAAACGCCTATATGTATATTCTCTTTCCACAAATGTTAAGCAGTATCTTGAAGATACCAAACAGCTAAAGACAAAACAAAATTACATCATGGATTTGGAAATAGAAAAACAATTTTATTGTTCTACAAAATATTATCAACAATGTAGTGATACTTAGCAAAAGCTATGCTCCTCATCCGCACCACACCCTAAAAATGAGACTTTTAATAGATAAAAATATTTGAATATAAATCGAAGAGCCTCAAGCAGTAGTCATATGTAACCAGTAGGACATTCCGACATTAGGCGAGGTAGCTGAATAAAAAATAACACAGTATAATAGAATTTTTATTTCTATTTCATTTTTTTCTCTGGCGTTATTTCTTATTTGCATCTATCTAGAAGTTAAAGGAAATTACTACTATTCCCTTCAAACTTTGCCTTTGTAATCTGGACATCAATGTTTTGAAACTGACTTATTTACCATTACATTTAAGACAGAATCAGTGCTGAGTTGTTGAAGTAGAAATATCGGCATAGCAAATATTCTGCTCGATACTACAGATTCGCTTGTCAGACGCTTGACCATAACCATTTTAGCATGCACTTTAGTAGCTGACAATATGTGCATCTCTGATCATGAGCAGGAGCATTGGGGGCACATCATAGCCATGTGTTGAAAGTGATTCTTCGGAGTTTGAATAAATGCAACAACAGCAAAGTTCGAAGAAAATATTAGCCATTTTTCATACTTTTTAGAGGTATGAAAATAGAAAATAACAGTTGTTGTCAAGGAGAAAAACCGTGTTCCACAGAGTAATTATTCCTACTATAGGCAAAGATCCGAAATTTAAGCGAAAATCAACTACAAGTTTACAGAAACATGAAAGTACAATCGATGAAAATAGCAATTTACCAAGGTGCACTGTGGCTAGAAGAAATCCGAATGAAGTAGCGACATCATATTGTACCAAATATATATACAAATATACAAATACTAACGATGGTGGTATCCTTGATATTGTGATAGAAGAATAAAACATCAAAATGTGAGGGCTCCAAATAAATTAACATGCACCGAGTTATGCAATCACCGTTTAGAAGCAAATTTTCTGAATGGATATAAATATGCCAAGCTGGTATATTTATATATCAAGTCTGGTGTATTTATATACGAGTATCAAATCTGAAACGTGAAAAAAAACAACCGAATCGCATGACAGAGAAAAAGCGGTCAATATAATTTTATGTTATATATATATATATATATATATATATATATATAAAAATTTAAGGAATGGAGAAAACGCATGTTATGTTTTCTCCATTCCTTAATTTTTTAAATATACTCAAATACCCAAAATTTCAAGGAGTTCCTGCCTTAAAA
>NC_068985.1:52406450-52407290 GCF_001194135.2 Octopus bimaculoides | reverse complement strand
GTGTGTGTGTGTGTGTGTGTGTGTGTGTGTGTGTGTGTGTGACGGGCATCTACACTGCTGCAGAGCTTCCGCCTCTCAATTTAATTCACAAGTCATTGGTCAAACCGGGTCTATAGCTGAAAAGACTCGATCAAGTGGTCGCACAGTGGGGCTAAACCCAAATTATGTGGTTGCAATGTGAGCGTCTTTACCACGTAACCATGCTTCTTCCTTGCTACGCATGAGTATTTATATCTAGAAGTATATTATGTGATATGATTTTTATTTTATCCCTTCAGACTGCAGGGAAGGCAATTCCACCGCCATTCATTGGGTCAGATAGGAAGGAAGGGAGGGAGGCAGCTAGATATACTGAAACCGGAACGCTGGCCCGAGTACTTGAAACAGAATGGATTCTGAAGTCGCCATTCTCAATGTTGCTCATTTTTGTTGAATATGTGATTGTTACCTCTGTTTGTCTTTTTATCTATCACTTTACATGTATGCATACATATATACATACACACACATACATATATATATATATATATATACTTGTATATACGCATCTGAAGAAAACCATCCAGGAAATAGGCAAGCAGCTCACTCAAGCTCAAGATGACTGTTTTTTAATAAGAAACCGAAAGTTGAATCCTTCAATCGGTAGGATTTGCCCAGTACTCGCTGCACCACTGAGAAGAAGCGCACAGGAGCTTGAGATATCTGCTGAGACATCAGCCGACGGTACAGAAGGGTTTCCAGTATTGCAATGCATGTAGAAAAGCTTGCAAACCTCTTAGTGGCTCCAGCTGTTTCTGCGTGGGAAAAAGCCCCTCTGATGTTTATTTTTCCAATATCTAT
>NC_068985.1:52403994-52406376 GCF_001194135.2 Octopus bimaculoides | reverse complement strand
ATATATATATATATATATATATATATATATAATATTCTTTCGAAAAGAGGGTCTTTACATGGTTGCTTGAAAGTGCACAGGTCGAACCCGAGACGCTAGACATTATATAACTTGATTTAAGAGGAGACAAAATTTAGATAATCATCCTATAGTTATAGTTTACATCAACATAATAAATACATATAACACAATAAATACACCAAGACAAGGAACATATCAATATATTATTTAGAATAGAAATAAGAAACACATGAGGTAAAAATATATGTGAAAAGGATAAAGACTGATACATCGATTAAAAATCATATTAGATTTTTTAAAAGATGTTGAGTTAAGAATTAAAAGTTGTATGATATATCGACGGCAGTGAGAAATTTTAATGTCGATTTAAAGAGAAATAAAAAGGATAAATTTGTTTTAAAAGTTCTAAACAAATGTTTATAGAGGGTTATAGCATCATATAAGATGTATTTCGACGGCCGTTTCTGGAGTCCATTTGTCTACAAGGTATGCATCCTTTAGTTTCACACTGACATTGTCCCCCCCTCATCAGGAAATAAGGAAATAGATATATTGGTTCGAAGAAATATAAGAAAAAGGAAAATTTAAGGTTACATTATGTTGGTCGTCGGCTACTGCATCAGATACCGACCACTTTTACATTGACTCACGTTTATATATTTAATGAAATTTTAATGTAGGATGATGGGAGACCAAAACATTTTTGGTGGTTAGACATAAGGGAAAAAAGATTTTTTAAAAAGATTCCGCGTAATAATTAATTACTAATAAAGAAAGAAACAGGGCTGCTAAATACTTTATTCCCTATCTCGCGTCTTATAGAGTTTCATGAAGGATGAGTGAAATTTATGAGTAAATGAATGAACGGTATTAGAGAATTTATCTAATGTGCTCACATTGCCAGTGTGAAACTAAAGAATTCGTACCTTGTAGACAAATAGACTTCAGAAATGGCCGTCGAAATATATCTTATATGGTACTATAACTCTCTATAAACATTTGTTTAGAACTCTTAAAGCAAATTTATCCTTATTATTTCTCTAGTTTTTAATTCAACATTAAGATTTCTCACTGCAATTGATATAACTTACAACATTTAATTCTTAATTCAACATTTGTTTTAAAAATTAAATATGATTTTTAATCGTTGTATCACTCTTTATCCTTTTCACGTATATTTTTACCTCAGATAATTTTTATTTGCAGTGTGGAAGGTATTTCTAAGCCATTTAAGAAACACACAAAAACCGTTAGATTCATTTCACAGAATTTTGTCAGTGAACAGGTCACGGTCTCAAAGCGACGAAAATATTTTGGCAAATTAAATTTAAATATTGAAGTGAATCTAACTGCTTTGTGTGTTTCTCAAAAGGCTTATAAGCACCTTCCATGCTGCAATTGTTTTCGTTCCGGCACACGATCTCAGATCAGGTCATTTGCTATGCAAGTACATCTCCGTAATATTTTTTTTTATTTCTATACTAAATAATATATTGATATGTTCCTTGCCTTGGTGCATTTATTGTGTTATATGTATTTATTATGCTGATGTAATTCATAACTACAGGATGATTATCTAAATTTTGTCTCTTCTTAAACCAAGCTATACATATATATTGAAGTGAGTGTGTGTGTGTATGTGTGTGTGTGTGTTTATACATAACAGTATATCTCTGTCTATCTAACTAACTATCCGCATACACATTTATCTGACTATCTATCACGTTGATTTCATCCTAAAGCAAATTCTTTCAATGCAAGCTATTATCGCGTAAAGCTCACCCCTATAACGTCCATCTCCTACAAACTCTTCCTCTCTCTCAACATTCTCTTTTTTATATCCACATTGAAATATGTATATATATATATAGGATACATTTTTCTATGTGTATGTACATGGGAGTTTGTGGGTCTGAGATTTCATTTCTATTCATGTACGTTTGTTGTTGATTTTTATATTTCAACTTTTATTTATCACCGGATTCATTAAAATTGCTTGTCTGTGTATCGCTTCATCTCTCATTTCCCTCTATCTGATTATAAATACACATACATGCTCGCGAACCAGCACACAAACATACACACACGCACAAACATTTGTAAAAGTATATGTGTACGTGTGCCTGTTTGCTTGTGTATGTATGTGTAGGCGTGTATATATATTTGTATATATATATATGTATGTGCGTGTGTGTGTGTGTGTGTGTGTGTGTGTGTGTGTGTGTGTGTGTGTGTGTACATTCAAATATATATACACATATATATGTATATATACGAGCATATATATATGTTTATGCATGCATACATAAATATATATATAATATATGTGTATGTATAAATATATACATGCATGCATATATA
>NC_068985.1:52402506-52403617 GCF_001194135.2 Octopus bimaculoides | reverse complement strand
ATATATATATATATATATATAGATATATATATATATATACATATACATATATATGTATGTATATGTATATCCATGTATGTATCTATTGTATTGTATTGGCCACTGGAAAAGTTCTCTAGCGCAGTCAGGCTGACAGCTTACTAAGACTACCACCATTTTAATTTGAATATATATACGCGTACACACACACACACACACACATACACACACACACATACACACATACACACACATACACACACATACACACACATACACATGTACACCCACTTGTACCTATATATATATATATATATATATATATATATATATACATAGAGAGAGAGATAGACAGACAGACAGACAGACAGACAGACAGACAGACAGACAGATAAATAGATAGATAGATAGATAGATAGATAGATAGATACGTACATACATACATACATACATATAAATATACATAGATACATAGATATAAATATATACATGCATATATACATACATGCATATATAATAGAAATACAAACATTTAAAACTACAAGGATATGGAATAACAGGCCAGACAATTAACAGGTACTTGCGAATCGACGATGGCCAGGTAAAGCAACGTCGGCTCCTCCCGTCATTCTTCGACTGAACAATAGAAACGGAATGTGAAATTTAGGGAACGGGACGGACTTGAAGCGAGGAGGCAAACAGCTTACACACGCACGCATGCACACACAAACACACACACAGAGCCACGCATATACATATATACATGTATGTATGTATGTATGTATGTATGTATGTACATCAATTTTTTTTAATGGTGATAGCGATGTATGGAAAGAGTAGAGGGGTGTACAAAAGATGTAGTCTACTCTGGTGGTATTTCAGTAGAGGACAACAAGGGCGGAGAGGAGTTGAGACGTACAGTGCAGTATTTACCTGTTCCCTTGAGTGGTCATAGAGATCTATAGCAAGTGTATCACATTTATAACTACATGTACTTAGATACACATAATTACAGAGACCTAGATATACATTCTCACACACACACACACACACAGACACACAAATACAACCACAGATATATACATACATATATATATATATATATATATATATATATATATATATATATATA
>NC_068985.1:52400120-52401268 GCF_001194135.2 Octopus bimaculoides | reverse complement strand
TATATATATATGAAAGAAAGTTGGTTTAAAAATTCAATTTTAAAGCTGTTTATTGACTTGACCGGTTTCACTTTTTTTTAAATAATGGTATTTTTATATAAGCTTAACGTTTATGGCTGTCACCGTGCAATAGGAAAACTTTCTTTTTCTGTCGAGCGCTTATATGCCCCTTTATTAAACTATTTTCCTTAGTCATTGCGCGGTGATCGCCATAAGCTTTAAGCTTATATAAAGATACCATTATTATTATTTACAGGACTGTAAAAACGGTGCCGTACAAAAGAAAGAGCATTTTCACCGAAAGCATATAGAAAATTTGTTTACATAAAAAAAAAACATGAACTATTATAGTTCTTAAATTTGACAGGAAAAAGAAGGCTGATTCGCTAGTGTAAAGGTACAACACTTAGCCGCGTTAACAAAGGCGCCTCTGCCGCTATAGCTCAGTGGTTAGAGAACAGATCTTGTAACCTACGGATCGTGAGTTCGATCCTCCCTGAGGACTGCTACATAACATATTTCGCTGACCTGTGTGTTTTCTGTATTCCGTTTATCATTTTGCCTACGTTTTTTTGCTATGTCCTGTACCCAGATATGTATCTATATATACATGTAGATGTAGGTATGTACATACATGTACGTATATACGCATATACTCATATATTATTTGTATTACATGATCGAACGCACGCGTTCTCCTTGCAAGTAAGTTTTAAACGTTATTTTTCTGACGCAACTCTGTCTACCTTTGTATCTTTCTCCCCCTCTCGTTCTTCCATCTGTTGTTCTTCGCCTCTCTCCTTCTCTACTATATCTCTTTCTTCCTTCCTGTCTTTCTTTGCTCACCTATCTTCTACTTCTTCCCCCTTTTTTCTCCCTCTACCACTCTTTCTCCTTACCCTTCGCTGGTCACGTGTCCGGCTACTTATCTTTCTTTCATATCTTCGCTTTCGCGAAGCTGGCACGAACATTCTTCGTCTCTCTTCCAGTTCGTTGCTTTACAGCGTTCAGCATACACATATTTTTTTCACGTCTGGCCGTATAGCCTTCTTGTTTGTTCTCACTGTTTCGTTTTCCTGTTTTGTTTTGTCCGCCACTACATTCCTCCACGTTACAAATTTAATTTGAATTAAATTTAATTTAAATTT
>NC_068985.1:52396174-52399818 GCF_001194135.2 Octopus bimaculoides | reverse complement strand
TATATATATATATATATATATATATGTACCATACCATACGTAAGTATATACCTATATATAGATTTACATATTTATATGCAAATACAGATATACTTAAAGACACCACTCTCTGTCTCTTGTCGTAAACGCAGATACATATTGTATCTAACGGAAGCAAAAACAATGGTACGAATTGATGAGTAAAAAGCAAGGAATTTAATAATCGGAAGACCTGATTCACAAATATTTTGCATATACGTTCGAACTTCTTAATTAGTGTGTGAATAATAACTCTCATAAAATAAATGGAAAAAGAAAAAATATAAACGGGAAAGAGTGCAGGAAAATTGTTTGGCGGATAATGTCGCGCCATTCTTAGATAATATCAGATAGAAAACTGATTGAGACAGGTATAGTTAAGCGCTGTCTTCAAAACTATAAAGTGACTTAGTATGAAGTGATGGTGTCCAACATTAAGTAGATGGTATAACGTAAAAATGAAAGGGAAATGGAGAGGAGGTCAGGAAAGTGTTCTAATCAAATTCAAGTAACCACAATAAGATGATATGATAACATTTCTCAGCTGCTGGTATATACAAGAGTGAGTCAAAAGTTATACGCACTCATGTTTTTTCAATGTATTTACACAAAAGCAGGGGATAAACAAGTACGTCCTTTTTTCTATATAGTCGCCTTTCTTTTCGATGCACTTGGTCCAGCAGTCCACAACTTGCGTATTCCCTTCAAGAAGGTTTTCGGTCGGTCGTACAACCATTTATGCACTGTTTCCTTCACGTCTTCATCCGTACGAAATCGACGACCTCGTAAACCATTTTTGAACAGTCCTAAGATATGATAAACGGAAAGAGCGAGATATGGGCTGTGGGCAGGGTGTTTCAGCACCTCAAAACCCAATTGGTTAACGGTTTCAATGGTCTGAGCGGCCGTGTGTGGCCGTGAATTATCATGCAGCAGCAAAACTGTCTTCGATAATAGGCTTCAGTTTGTTGGCCACCAAAGTACTGTATCTTGTACTGTTGATCGTACACCCCTCTTCCAGATATTCTCCCAGTATAATCCATTTTGTGCCCAAATAAAAGGGTTAGCATCACCTTTACCGCGGAAGACTGAGTCTTAAATATCTTCGTCACCATCGAGCCAGGATGACTTTGGGATTTTGCCTCATAATGATGGACTCACGTTTCATCTCCTGTGACTATACTGCTCAAAAAATTCGTCGCTCTCATTGTTATCGCGATCGAGCAAACGTTAGCATACCTCAAGACGTTTGCGCTTCCCGATCCACTCATACACAATTCTACGCGGTATTGTGCTAAAAGCTTCCGAGGAATTTCAGCACCTGACACACCTTCCGACCAGAGAAATCGGATCATTGCTCTTTGTTCTTTGGAGCATCCATGCTGACAGTATTTATTATAATTTTTTACCCTCATATTTACTACAGTAAACTCTTCCAATTCTGAGACCATACAGTACACAGTTTAAATTTATCTATTTACTGCGCTCGAGTACTAAGTTCGAAACCTGTTTTCGGTACATATTATGGTTACATAATTATGCATTCATTAGCGATCCTGCTGATGAGCTACAAATACCAAATAAATTTATTTGGTCATTAATAGCGAAACTCGAGTACAGGATTAACTAATTTTTAAAATTTTTTGTTCACTCTGTTGCCATTAACAGCGTGCCTTAAGAATTCTCTTTTCATGGTTTGCGTTTTAACTGCCCTTTTTAACATGTAAAAAGTCCTGCCAAGGGTCTTCTCTCTGTATAAATGTTTATGCATTCTTACATATGTATATACATACATACATGCATACATACATACATACATACATACATACATACATATGTATGTATTCCTGAAGCATGTTTGACGTCACACGGTGTCACAGGATGACGGAGAGTGCCGGATCCAAAGAAAAGAACTCAATATCTCGTATGATCACCATTAGTGTTGCTTACCGCTAGGCATTTTCTGTACATTGAATGCATCAAATAATTGATGAAGGCCATGAGGATAGCAGCCCACACTCTTCTAAAACTTGCAGTGAGTTGTGCCGCATTTCGCGGCCTTGGAAGGATATCATTTAGCCTTCTTTGGATTTCGTCCCACAGGTGCTCTATGGGGTTCAAGTCCGGACTTAGGGCAAGCCATGGCAGTGTCTGGATATTGTTGGAGGAAGTCTGTTGTCTACCTGGCAGCATGGGCACGGACGTTGTCGTGTTGGAACACATGATTCCGATGACGGGCAAAGTATGACACAATGTGAGGCCTCAACACTTGGTCGATGTAGCGGTTACTCCATTGCCCCGGCCTTGACCGATGTTTTGGAAGACCACCAATCCAACCTTGTGATTGAGTACAATTCTGCCCTATATCATGATGCTCTGTCCTCCCCATGAGTCTCTCTCCACCACACAGCCATCGGCATGACGTTCACCCTTTCGTCAGAGAAGACTACATTCCTCCACAGCTGATATCACTCGTTCTGACGTTTTTGAGCCCACTGCAGACGTGCCCGTTGATGAGCATCTGTGAGGATGTCGACAAGACTGATTGAAAGATCTCAGCCGGCAGCAAACTGTCTCTGCAGGAAAAGGGTCTGTTATAAGTCCCTATGGTCTGCCTAACTGATTCCGTTACACCCTATCTACTAATCTACACCGATGCCTCCACACACATTAGTTTCAAATTTTGGCACCAGCAGTTTCGGGATGGGTAAAGTCGTTTACATCGACATCGAAAGGCAAAGTCGACCTTGGCGAAATTTGAACTCAGAACGTAAAGACGGACAAAAGGCAGCTAAGTATTTTGCCTTGCGTGCTAACGATTCTGCTAGCTCGCTGCATTATGATTTTACATGTATGAGATACAGGCTTACCTCAACACGTTTTTCGACTTAACATATTTTCTCTTTCTTCGTGGACCTTAACTTAAGTCGGAATACCCTACATAACACCGATCCTAGTGAACGTAGTTTAAAAGAACTAAAAGTCAATGCAGATGTGAAAAATTATACAAAATACCTGTGGAAATACACACAAATCATTTATAAAAACAAAAGAGTAATAAAGTTGGGATTGTTTTTGTTTTTGCACTTGCGTATTGCGTCGTTTCTCGAGTTCAGTTGCATATCTTGGAAACAATTTGTCTATTTATGTCTTTTTGTCTGTCTGTCTTTTTATCTACCTGTCTATCATCAGTTTTATATCTTTAGTTAGTTTTTTAATGCGTCATCAAATTAATATGTTAATAAAACTCTAATGTTGCTTTCATGCGGTTAGCATCATCTCTAAATTATTTAACGAAATTAATTGTGAAAGTCTTTATTTTCCCCCAAAACTGATACTGTTTCATTACCCACGTAGTAGATAACAAGAAAACAATTATAAAGTTTACATATAACGCTCATTGCCAGGAAGTCATGAAAAACTGTTATAGACTATGTGTATGTGTGTTTGTGTGTGATTGTGTGTAAGTATATTGGTATATATATATGCTCCTCTAAGTACATATATTACATATATTATATGTGTAATATATATATTATTATATATACAATATAGAACGCGTATATATACATATATATATATATATGTGTGTGTGTGTGTGTGTGTGTGTGTGTGTGTGTGTGTGT
>NC_068985.1:52387817-52395182 GCF_001194135.2 Octopus bimaculoides | reverse complement strand
GTATATATATATGCTCCTCTAAGTACATATATTACATATATTATATGTGTAATATATATATTATTATATATACAATATAGAACGCGTATATATACATATATATATATATATGTATGTATGTATGTATTTATGTATATATTTCCCAACATGCAATTTCTGTGAATGCTCTTTCTTTTTATATATTTTGATTCAATTCACCACGTGGATAAAAAAATCTTTTTACTCCTCGTGCTGCTAGCAGTTTTAGTACGTTTCTGCGACCAGCAGTTTATTCAGTAGACCGGTTGGGTGAATTATATTTTGATAGCCCCTAACTAACCAACGCAACCCCACGCATGGTCTTTCTACCTCTAGAGACCGAAAATGTGAAATCTTTGGGCTTGCACCGCTGTTCTCCCTTCAAGTTAACTCTATACTTAGGCTCTTCTTGAAAATCTTCAACACCAATTTCCCACCTCAGCATACGTACATCTCTAATTTTAATAAATCTTCCATTAAAATCTCATACTCCACCATCCCTAATCTGGGATATATAATATCTGTTTCAAATGGGCGTAATCGCGGCCACCTAATTACGAACATTGTGAATTACCGACAGGGCTTCCACATTAACAATGTTAACAGGAACACCGCAATTCTGGACAACCACATCCTTATCTTAGCAACTGCCTGAACACCACTAACATGCCTCACAGTAGCATTATTAGGACGGACCTGTAATTACGATGAAGCGAATTGAAAACATTACTCCCTTACTCTGATACCCACATTAATACCTATAATGTTGTAGTCTCTACTGTCGACTTTCGAACTAACTACGGCCATGCGGGGTTTTAGTCGAACAAATCAGCCTCAATACTTATTTTTGCTTTAAACCTGGTACTTATTCTATTGGTCTGTCTTCCCCGAACCGCTAAGTTACGGGGACATGAATACACCAATACCGGTTTTCAAGCAGTGGTGGAAGACAAACATGACGGGTTTCTTTCAGTTTCCTTCTATCAAATCTACACACAAGGCTTTAGTCGGTCCGAGGCTAGAGAAGAAGACACTTACCCAAGGTGTCATACAATGGGACTGAACCCGGAACCGTGTGGTTGAGAAGCAAATTTCTTACCACGCAGCCACTCCTGCGCCGTTATGAAGAATGCACTGGGAAAACTTTCTTGTGATGATCGATGTCTCAATCTTCCAAACACTAATTGTCACCCATGCCTCGCAGCACTTGCAGCAAACCCATTCAGCACGGAGAGTCACACTTCTGGTTCTACAGACGTATGATTAGAATGTCACCGGAAGGAATAGCAAAATGGATCTTTCAAGCCAAACCAACCAGCAGGAGACTTAGTCGTTGACTATGAACGAGATGGTTGGATAATATCTTTAATCTTTGTTGGCCATGCATGAGAATCCAGCATGAAATTCTAATGACGCTTGCTTCTGATAGGGTTTTGTGGAGCGGGTCCCCGAGGACTCTGCTCCCACGAATCCCCTGAGAATAGTGGACGGAGAAGGTGGATGGAGAGAATAAAATGACGAAAGAATAATCACACTCCGAACGTGTTCGGTTATAGGCCTGCTTACTCAGATCTGACCTGGTTTAAAAAAAAAAAGGTAAACCTATGCCGACTCATAAGGGCCGATTTCCCGGTTTCATGGTGTGTATATTCCGCACCTGAATGGGACGCCTGTCCGTCGTAGGATTACTCGTTTTTGCCAGCTCAGTAGACAGGAGCAACGTGAAATGAAGTGTTTTGCTCAAGAACACAAGGCTTTGATCGGTGCAGGAACTGAATCCACAATCTTAAGATTATGAGTCCAATACCTTAACTACTAAGCCACGCGCCTCCACACATCTGATCTGGGTCAAAGCTACATTATCATCATCAACAACAGCAACCACAGCAAACAAAAAAAACAACTACAAGACTGAGATAAAATATTTAGTAAGATTCAATGATCACAGTAATATATTATTGAAAGGCATGGCTATCTATTGCTATGTAACATTTTACAAGCCACAAGTATTTTTACACTAATGTTTAGACGTCATTTAATATGCTTTCTTCCATTTAGTTTCTTCTTCTTCTTCTTCTTCTTCTTCTTCTTCTTCTTCTTCTTCTTCTTCTTCTTCTTCTTCTTCTTCTTCTTCTTCTTCTTCTTCTTCTTCTTCCTCTTCTTATTCCTCTTCTTCTTCTTCTTCTTCTTCTTCTTCTTCTTCTTCTTCTTCTTCTTCTTCTTATTATTATTATTATTATTATTATTATTATTATTATTATTATTATTATTATTATTATTATTCGGCTTCTTTTTGTTTTTCTTCTCCTCCTCTTCCCCTTCTGTTCATTGCTTACAACACTGGCTTCAAAGTCTGAGTAAATATAACAGTTTTGTAATAAGAGTGTCTACTCCTTATCTCGATTATGTGTGTGTGTGTGTGTGTGTGTGTGTGTGTGTACATATGTATATACACATATATACACATATATATATATAAACACACACACATATATATACATATATATATGTATATAAATGTATGCATGTTTGTTTATATATATATATTTGTTTGTTTGTCTTTGTTTTCTTTGTTTGTTTTTTTTTAATTTTTCGAAATAAAAAGATCAAGCTTTCATTAATCTTGACTTATATGAGTTACATATGATACGAAAACATCTTTCAATAGTTAATTCTTCCATTTTGACTGTGAGAATAATAAACGAAGAATGAATGATAAAACAAAAATCGCTGTCAGTTAAAACAATTGTTTGTTTTATATTTGGAAGAAACACAAATTCTTCGACTGGGCAGATCTAGTTTACGAAGCTATTTTTCACTTTAAATGCTGGAGTCTGGATTGGTTGCATGTTTTGGTTAGACTGTACAAAAGTCTTGTTAACAACTACATCTATAATTGAACATATTTCATTTTCACTGATTTTTAGAAACAAAGAGCAAAAAAAAAAAATATCAGATTAATTATTTCCCAACGCTTTCGCCAATACTTAACATTTTTGTCTACGCAATTGTTGTTGCAATTGTTATTTAACTCCAGGTTTATGGTGAACGGGCAGACGTCTAAATAGAAACGTTTCAGCTGCAGCCATTCCATTTTTTTTTGGTATTTTTTTTTTCAATCTGTCCTCGGCTTATTTTTTTATTTTTTTTTTTATTCAAGACAATGAAAAGTGGTTTGTAAGATATTTGGTAGTTATTTCTAACGTGTCGAACAACTTCATACAGACATTCTTGTCCGAAATGGTGGAGTAGGAAGAGATTTTTTTTTTTCCAAAACGTATCCTTTCTCTACACCATCGTTGTTGCCGTTGTATTTGTGTCGTTGTTATTGCTTGTGTTGTTGTTGTTAATGTTGTTATTGTTGCTGCTGCTGCTGTTGTTGTTGTTCTTGTTCTTGTTCTTGTTGTTTGCGGTGGTGGTGGTGGTGGTGGTTATGGTGGTAGTGGTAGTGATCATGATGGTGATTATTATTATTATTATTATTATTATTATTATTATTATTATTTTTATTATTATTATTTATGATGATAATATTTGGCTTCCTTCATTCTTTTAAGACAACGGAAATTTTACAGAAAATTTTACAGTTATTTTTAGCAGGTCGAGCAACCATATAGGCTTTCTTGTTCAAAATGACTGAAGAAAATGGTGAAATGAAATTATTTCTTTCCTGTTTTTCCATCGGTAAACGAGTTCTGATATATATACTTTAGTCCAACTTTTCCTATAAGCAATGAAAACGTAAAAGAAATGAAATAATTAAAGCCTGAGAAACACTGAAGTCTCTTGGAGAGCTTTGCTGCAGCTCTTCTTCTTGAGGATTATAACTGGCGTGGTTCTTCGATCGTTTGATAGAATGTCTTGCAGTCTGTAGAATGTCTTGCAATAAAGGTTAACTGGAGAGACACCAGCCTGTCAAAGCGAACAATAGGAAAGCTTTGAATTCATTTGCATATGCAAATGCTGAAGACAGAGTATATTCTTGAAAAACTCTAGCACGCTTTTATATTTGTGGAACAGTAGAGTATTTAGCGTCTAGCATGTTAAGTTAGAGGTTTCTGTGCAGCAAAATAGACCTCATTCACAGTGATAATGTCAAAATCTGGCCACTAGAGTAGTCTTCCTTTGTGCACGAGTCCAACACTTCAGTACACCACACGACAATTATGCCTGCTACGTTTTAATACAAAATCCACTGCAATACTTACATCCATAATTCTGCGTTACCTACATAAAGGACGGCTATTTCCTACGGCATTCTTGTTTCACTCACTTTGTCTTTTCCTAATCATTGTAGATCCTTCACATTCTGTTTGCATTTAATGAATATACCGCAAGCATCAACATGTACAAATTAGTCCCACATATTAGATGACGTCTTTCTTCAAAAGTGAATCAGCGGAATTACGACGACTATGGCAAACTCACGGCTAAACGCGTTTAAATTAGAGTAACCGTCTCTTAAATAAGCTGCCTGACGTGTACAATAAACTTGTGACGGCTAATCTTATTTAATGCAGATCTATACTTGTAATGCTGCTCTGATGTTCAACCTAGTGGCACTTCAGTTTCATAGTGCTGCTGTTGTGTATTTATCAGTTATAACTTCACTGTCATTTCTTTAAGGCGACGAACTGGCAAAGTTGTTAGATCATTGAATAGAATACCTCACAGTATTTCTACCATCTCTCTATGCTCCGAGTCCAAATCCCGCTGAAGTCAACTTTGCCTTTCCTCTTTCCTTGGTCGATGAAAAAATAATCATTTCAGAGAGGAAAATAGGTGGAACTGTTAGAGAGTCGGGTTAGATGCGTTGTGCTATATGTTCCACCTTTCTGCGATTCTGACTGTAATGTTAACAACAAAAACAAGCTCAAGTTGTCAGCTAGACTTCGTTCGACGAAATTTCGACTTCGAAATCACTGTCACTCCTCTTCTTCTAAAAGTAAGCTTAACATATACTCTGTAAAACGTACTGAATATTTTTCTGCATACATGTGTGTATATGTGTGTGTGTGTTTGCCTCTTTGTGTTTATATATATATATATATATATATATATATATATGGCGCATGAAGGCGCATGAAGGCGCATGGCTCAGTGGTTAGAATCTCGTACTCACAATCGTGAGGTTGTAAGATCGATTCGCGGATCAGGTTTTATGTCGTGCTCTTAAGCAAGACATTTCACGTTGCTCCAGTTCACTCAGATGTAGAAATGGCTTGCAACGTCACTGGTGCCAAGCTGTATCGGCCTTTACATTTCCCTTGGATGACACCAGTGGCGAAGAGAGGAAAGGCTGGTATGCATGGGCGACTGCTGGTCTTCCATAAACAACCTTGTCCAGACTTGTGTCTGGGAGGAGAAATTTCTAGATGCAATCCCATGGTCATTCATGACCGAAGGTGGTCTTTACCCCTTAAATTATATAGATAGATAGATAGATAGATAGATAGATAGATAGATAGATAGATAGATAAAGAGGGAGCGGGAAAGAATAAAATAGATAGATAGATAGATAGATAGATAGATAGATAGATAGATAGATAGATAGACAGCTTGCTTGGGTGATTGATTCATTGGAATTATTGATTGATTGGAATTATTGATTGATAGAAATGTTTAAAAGTTGCTATAGGAAACCATAAATGCCATTGGAATTCCAACAAAACCGGATCTTGAAAATGTATTTGTAATTTAGTAGTAATTTCATATCACTACAAAAACACAAAAGTACTGATAAATTGTGAATACAGCATCGAAATCCGGTTACGTCAGACTGTGTAATGCCAAGATGTAAACTAATCATACCAATGGCAATGCTTCATGATGGTAAGTGCCTCAAGGCGGAACAAGTAAAAGTGAAAGTAACACACAATCATAATAATGAAGGAAAAATAAGTATTTAATTATATACAGATATACAACCTCTGAATTTTCATAAAGAAACAATAGAATACTTATCTACCTTATTGAGTAGTTGCTAGACAACAACAACGCACACACAATCAAACAAACAAGATAAAAGGATTTAAGCAGTATTCTATGTGTTTTTATATCGCATATGTATAGACCATGAGTACTTGAAATGAAAACTTAGATCATAGCTGGTATAAACTATAACAAAAGACCAGCAGGAAACCCGAGCAAGTTTATAATATCTTACTCGAAAGCTTACCTCAATGCAACCCAGGAGTAACTAATCTTTGCAAATTTTAAAATGCTACAGCTAATAACATTTCTAAGCGATGGAAACCGAAAACATTAACGTTGTCATTATCAATTTTGAACGAACGTCCTCTCGATGTAATCTTTACATCATGCAACATGTGTTAGCCAGAGTAATATAGAATAAAGTAAGAAATAACAACGATTAATGAAGAACATATTCAGACGATAGACCAAAATATCATTGGTGGAACGAACAAATTTAAACATAACTGACCTAATATTGTTGCTGTTGGGATCTAAAACTAAAAGCATGCATAGTTGAAGAATTCAGCCACCCGCTTCTAATCGGCGAGTATCAAAAATGTAAAGAAAAGATCTGGAATGGGAAAAGAATGTAACTTCATCAGGATATAATATAGCTAGAAGAAATGTTAGATACTAATTGTTTGTGAATTATAGTAAAAACATACAGTATTACGTTTATCGTGATAGGTTTGAGACTTCAAGATAGGAAAGAGATTTTTATAAGGGCTGTATCATCGATTTTTGTCAGAAAGTTATCAAGGAAGTTATAAATACACCAAGTATGTTGACTTTGGCATAGAAACAAACCTGATAGTAAAACCAAAGCCAACTACCTACAGGAAAAAATGACCGGTCGTCTGCTGACTGAATGCAACAGCCTGCCTGAGCCTATTCTTCCATGCCTGCATACATATAAACGTACATGCATAAGTATAAACATTTATGCATTCATATAAACATACATCCAGCATGAATTCTGCTTCATGTTGGCAATGTCTGCAAGAAAGGCACGGCTGAGGAAGATCTTGGTGAAGAGCTTGCCCGGGATGCAAGAGGAGGGTGATGCCTCTATTGTTGCTGCAGACGAGTTTGTCGCCCTTCCGTTTCCAGAAGGGGAGGATGATGCCCCGGGTCCAGTCATTTGAGAGTCACTCTGATACCATACATAGTTGAGGATGTGAGTGAGTCACTGGATCATGTTTTCGCCACTTGCCTTCAACATCTCTGCAGTGATAATGCACACTGCAGGGGTTTCTGCTAACAGTGCTTGCACCTCAGTGATTTATGGATTAAAGTAAACGGACAATAATGTATCTATGTACGTGTGTTGTGTGTGTGTGTGTGTGTGTGTGTGTGTGTGTGTGTGTGTGT
>NC_068985.1:52383209-52383569 GCF_001194135.2 Octopus bimaculoides | reverse complement strand
TGTGTGTGTGTGTGTAAATTTAATATATAAATTGCTTATAATTTTTTATCCTATGCTGACTACCTGATAATAATCACTTACATGATTTTTATCCGTATTTTATGAGTATATCTATCTATCTATCTATCTATCTATCTATCTACCTATTAATATATATATTGACCATTACATTTATATTTTTTTCTCTCCTTGTTTCTCTCCTTGTTTCTTTCTGTGTTCCTTTCTGTTGAAGAGCTTAGGCTCGAAACGTTAATGACTTTCTCTATTCCCGAGCGTTATGCTAATACATTCATTTGTTGTTTACACCACCTGTCTTCGTCTGTTGTTTTTTCGTAAATTCTTATATATATATATATATAT
>NC_068985.1:52377485-52380572 GCF_001194135.2 Octopus bimaculoides | reverse complement strand
TATAAATACATACATAAATATATACATGCATACTTACAGACATACATGTGTGTGTATGTGTGTGCGTGTGTGTGTGCGTGCGTGCGTGTGTGTGCGTGAATTTTTTCCAAGCAATCACCTAGCTTGACACTCCTCATGTATGGAAATCCGTCTAGCTTCAAATTAACATTTTGATTCTGTTTCTAACAAAAGACTTCCTGGAATTAAATTCTTCTCCCAATTTCACAATGATTGATCTGAAAGATTATTAATCTGTAAAACTTTTAAAACTCATATACCGTTTGTAAGAACGTCGGATATAAGTTGACGTAAGGGGCTCTGAATTGATCTGAGCGACTAACCGGATGTATTCATTTCCCTTTGCTGTGAAGGCACAACGTGAAATATCCTGCTCACTTCCTCTTGTATAACAATGATGCTCTAAACTATAGAGCTCATCCGTGCGTATATTCAGTATTATTGACCCATCGGACGGTCGAACGACCGACTATGGTCGTGGAAGATTGCTGTAATGTTTATCTCGATAGAAGAGATGGCTTGAAATATGGTTTTGTGACAATGATAAAGGAACTTTCTTATAGCACATCGACAATTGTTGTTAAGAAGGTGAAAGAGAGAGAGGGAAAAAGTAGCTGATAAGTTCGAAGGGTTAGTTTGAAGCTAACTATATGTCCAGCCAGCCATAATGGTTCGCGGAGTTGATGTACGGCTTCGCATGACATTTGAGGTCATATTGCCTTGTGTGTATGTGTGTATATGCGTGCATTCCCGTTTGTATCTCTGTGTACATGTATGTAGACTTGCATATGGACCTGCATGTACCTTGTATATGGTATATGTGTGTTTGTTTCTAAGTTTGACAGACACAGAGTAGCAGATATACAGCTTTCTGTGACTTTTAAGGTCACATTACTATGTATGTGCGTATAATATATAATGCATAATATATTTAAATACATATGCACATATATTTAAACACACACACACATATATATACATATGTGTGTGTGTGTGTGTGTGTGTGTGTATCTACTTGTGCATACCAGTGTGTTCGTATGTATTTATGTGTGTATCTGTGTATTTGTGAGTTTGTGTCTAGGTCTGTTTGAGAGAGAGAGAGAGAACAAAGAGGGAAAGTAAGAGGTTGAGAGATGAAATACAGAAATTACAATCGATTCTTCGTCAAATCTCAACTGATTCACACTAAACCAGCCAATTACCGATGTAATATTAAGTAATATGTTAAAAGACAAGTTTTAAATATGGCAGCAATACTAATGGTTGTGGTGGTGGTGGTCGTCGTCGTCGTCGTTGTTGTTGTCGCTGTCTTCGCTTTTGTAGTTGTTGTGGTTGTGATTGATGTGGTCGGAGAGATAGAGTTAGCGTTGGCGATGGCTGCGGTGCTTGTGACAGCAGCGAATTTGTGCGGGTGTCAAAGTTTATCATGATGATGGTGGAACTGGTGTTGGTGTTCTTGTTTTAGGTTGTGGTAGTGGGAGTGAAAATTGGGAAAGGATGGTGGTGGTGATAATACATAATATATATAACGGTGTTGTTGTTGGTGGTGGGGGAGGATGGTCACGAAGTGATGAACGTTGAAGTAATGGTGGTGGGGGTGATAGGAATGGCGAGGATGGCAACAGAGGTAATGTTTTAGTCATAAATAGATTATCATATCATTGGTGAGCTAGCAGAATTGTTAGCACGCCAAGCTAAAAGCGTAGTGGCATTTCGTCCGTCTTTACGTGCTAAGTTCAAATTCTCATTTCTTTATTGCCTTCAAGGGGCTAAACATATAGGGGTCAAACAAGGACAGACAAAGGGATTAAGTCGATTGCATCGACCCCAGTGCGAAACTAGAACTTAATTTATCGACCCCGAAAGGATTGAAAGGCAAAATCAACCTCGGCGGAATTTGAACTCAGAACGTAACGGCAGACGAAATGCCACTAAGAATTTCACCCGGCGCGCTAACGATTCTGCCAGCTCGCCGAGGTCGACAGTGCCTTCCATCCTTTTTTAACGCCTGGTACTTATTCTATCGGTCTCTGTTGCTGGACCGCAAGATTTCAAGAACACAAACAAACCAATACAGGTTCTGAAATAATGATGGGGGACAAATAGAAGCACAAAAGACAAGAACATACACACACACACGCGCGCACACACACACACACACACACACACACACACACACACACACACACACACACACATATATATATATATATATGTGTGTGTGTGTGTGTGTGCGTGTGTATGTGTGTGTGTGTGTAAACTACACGTTTCAAATAAAATAAAAATAGCGAAGATATTCCTGAAGACTTTCCGACATTCTTCTTGAGAAATAACACCACGAGACATCTTTTCCCTCTTTTCTGTATTGGCTTCCAAATACTCACAAGGTCTTGGTCAGCCTGAGGCTATAGTACATGACACCTGCCCGAGGGGTCATGCAGTTGGACTGAACCCGAAATTTTGTGGTCCAGAAGTAAACTTCTTACCACATAGCCACGCCTTGTTTTAGCACAATCTGTTTTGATGAACCAATTTGATTATCAAATATTTGGGGAGCAAACCACAAATTTAACAAATTATGGCAATTCTCAAGCGTGTCTGCTTCATCAGAAGCTGATTTGTGTTTTCATTTATTTTCTTTAAAAAAGCAAGAAAATTGATGCAGATTGTTGCAGTGTCTGCGAAACCCATAGGTTGTATTCACTTGCGAACCTACTCATGAGGTGATAAGTACAGACGAATTCGTTCCTCCTATGTTCAAGACCATGGCAGACATATAGGTACCGTCAGAGCTAACGAACACAGGATATTAGTGATGGAAGAGAGATATGTGCCATCGCGTCAGTAATCGGGATCGATGCAAGTGTATGTAGTAATAGATAACAGCGATGATGATGATGATGATGATGATGATGATGATGATAGATAGATAGATAGATAGATAGATAGATAGATAGATAGATAGATAGATAGATAGATAATGGTATTGGTGATGATGCTTTTGATGGTAGTGTGGTGACGATAGGTGGAGGAGGAGAGGAGCAGGAGAGGAGGAGGAGGGGAGGAGGG
>NC_068985.1:52372731-52377379 GCF_001194135.2 Octopus bimaculoides | reverse complement strand
AGGAGGGGAGGAGGAGGGGAGGAGGAGAAGTATGACGGTGACGATGATGACGATGGTGACGACGATGATAATGTTGTTGTTGTTGTTGGTGGTGGTGGTGGTGATGGCGGCGGCGGCGGCGGCGGCGATGAAGAGAAGGCCTTTGATGGTGACGATGACGACGACGTTAATAATGGTGGTGACGGTAGTGATGATAGGAGAGTATTGTAGTTCGCTTGAAGCATTGTGTATTGTTTGTAAAGAATAAAAAGTTTTGAATGGTACAACAATGCACTATAATACAAAAAAAATGGAGTATATACCTGTTGTAATTTAGTTATCTCTATAGTCCGATGATATTTCGGAATACAATTCCTTCTTCAGTTATTCCTTGATGGAATCGCTGCTATAATCGGTTTTCAACGGTAGTGATGATGTTGATGATGACGATGATATGATAATAATAGTAGTGGTGGTGGTGGTGGTAGTGGTGGTGGTGTAGATAGTAGAGACGGAAATGATGATATCTTAATGACTTTGTTTCGGTTACTGTTATTGTTATTTTTGTTGTTCTTGCTGCTAACAGTCATCTTGTTATTGTCGCTGCTGTCGATGATGATGACAATGATGATGATGATGATCACGATGATAGTGTTGGTAATGATATTGTTGAAATTAACTCTTATGTTGATCTTAGTATTAGCGTTGTTGTTGCTGTTATTGTTGTGCCTACTATGAACGATGACGATGAGGACGGCGACGACAATGAAGGTGATGATGATGATGATGATGATGATAGTGGTGCTAGTGATATTTATGTAGTTAGCACTGTTTGCTACTGTTGTTGTTATTGTTGTTGCTGTTGTTGTCGTCGTCGTTGTTGTTGTAGACGTTACTCCAATTTCAACATTGATGTTCGTTATAGTTTTCTATTTTCCCTTCTATTTTTATCGTTTAGGAAGTTCCCGCCCATTTTTACGCTTTCAACATATTTCGTGTAGATTTTAAACAAAATATAACAAACATCAAACACAACTTATCGCTTGAGACACAACAAATTTTATTATTATTATTTCACATACGCACAATAGATTAGAAAAGAAAAAAAATCCTAACATCGGGCTACAACAAGTAACCTTAGATGCCAAGAACCCTCCTCAGAATCCTAGCTATCCCTAATAACAGTTTTCTAGAGCTGCGCTAAACGAGGCTTTATGCTTATTTCCTCTATCCATCTGTTCAAATCTTTAGGAACAGCTCCTAATGCACCTATAGCTACAGGGATATATTTTACCCGCACTTTCCATAAATACTGTAACTCAAAGGCTTGGTCCTAGTACTTTGCTATTTTCTCTATAGCTCTCATATTGACTTTCTCATCATTTGGGACTGTAAAGTCAATTACCTGGCACTTTCTATTCTCTTTGTCTACTACTTCTAAATCAGGCCTTCTAGTTTCTAATATTCTGTCAGTTTGAATGTTAAAATCCCATTTCTAGCACTTTGCTAGATTCATGCTCATACTATTTATCAGTATGGTCAAACCCTAGCTTTCTACATAACTCCCAATGGATTATTTTTCCCTGGGTTGGCAAGCTGGCAGAATCCTTAGCTCGCCGGGCAAAATGCTCATCGGTATTTCGTCTGTCTTTTCGTTCAGAGCTCAAATTCTGCAGACGTTGACTTTGCTTTTCATACTTTCAGGAGTCGATAAAATAAGTACCCGTTGCGCACTGGAGTCGATGTGACCGAGAAGCCCCCTCCCACCAAAAATGTCAGTGCTTGTGCCTATAACAGAAAGGATTGTTATTATTCTCTTTATTAAGATGGCGCGCTGACAGAACCATTAGCACGTTTAGGGGAATTATGTCCGACTTAATGTTTTAATTTCAAATTCCGTCGAGGTCGATTTATTAAGTATCTAGAATTGATGTAATCGACTAACCCCCTCCCACAAAATTTCTGGCTTTGTGCTTGCAGTTGAGAGAATTGTTATTATTATTATTATTATTATTATCATCATCATTAAAAAAATGACTCATCCATCCGCACCGAGATGTCAAGTGTCGATGAATTTAGGTACCAATCGATTTAATCAATTGCTAATTTTCAAAAATGCTGCCTGCTTGTTGCGAAGTTAACAATTATTAGTAATATGTTGTTTTTTTTTATTTGTTTCAATGGTTTTATAATATAATAGATAAGATGATAGATAAAGATTCTTCCTGAGCCATATAGACTCATAGATGCCGGTTTCCTGGTCCGTTGTATGATTACTCATTGGACTGAAGCAACGTGAAATGAAGTGCTTTGCTCAAGAACACAACGCGTCGCCCGGTCCGGTAATCGAAACCACAGTCTTACGATCATGAGTTCAACACACTAAACCACACGCCTCCACTTATGATAGCATACTTATATTTTATCGGAATATCTATGTATGCGTTGTATTTTGGGAGTCAGTGCACTCCCTCTCTAAAAACGTGTGGGTTTATGCTAGCTTTAGAAATCATTATTAAAAATTGAAACAGGCTAAAATAATGGAGTGATAGATAAAATACCTTCTTTTATTGAGTTACGCATTTTATGTTCGACGTTCAAATCCCAGAATCGATATAAAAATATATCAATTGAGTATCTAATCAATTAGATCTTCCCGTAAGATCTATTATTTTGTGCTTATATTAGAATTCCTGTTAATTATTCCAGTAGTTTTATGTTTATTGTATCTTTCCATTGCACCAAAAAGTGAAACGATTGTAGACAACAAATCTATTTTAGACCTGGTTATTTAAAAATTATTCTAGCCAAACGTTTACTCTTCTAGAAAAATAGTTTTACTCCAGTTAATTAATTTGGCTATAGAAACAAATATATTTACAAATTTACTCAATTTCAAAGAGTTGGATTTCTTAAAAAGCTTCTTCTCTTTAATGTATTAGAGTTTTAGCCAGGAAGTTTTTGTTCCTCTTTGAAGACAATATTAATTTTCATGTAATGCTGATGAGCTGTTTAATGTGCCTATGACTTCGTATAACGGATGTTAGTGAATGTATTTTTAGTTATGCTTAACAGAACATACTTTTGAGACAAGCTACTCTTTGCCTACGGTAACTGAGGCACAAAAGAAAAAAAATATACACCTCTCTAACAGAACACATCTGAGCATTAAAGCACGGAGCAGAAGAATTTTAAAATATTGTGAGCAGCGGTCGAAATGTATGAAACCATGTTATGTACGGGGTGGAGTGTCTATAACATGCCATTTGTTCGCCTCTGAGAAATTCTTCATAGTTACATCGCGATTCAATTTACTAAATTCTGAACACGAATTTCGAAAGCTCAACATGAAAATATATACTACGGATTTTTTTTCTCTCTTCACAGGCTGCATATATTTTTTTTATATGTGTGCAATTTCTTTGAAATTCTTCGAAAGTTCTGGAAGTTGATTTGAAATTATTTGAATATTGTTTATCATTCAGTGTTGTTCTTCCAAACCAGCGTCTTTGTATCAGATCCTTTCTGTAACCCAAGTATTACTAACAGCATTTCATATTGATAAGCCAGTATCTTTTCTCAAGTTTGGAAAAAGAACTTGAATTTGTTTGCTCTACTGAAATTCCTATATAATTTAATATCATATTATTATTAATATATATAGATGTTTTCGATCTAGTTTGGATTCTTTGCACTCAAATTTGATGGCAAAGAATTCAAACTAGATCGAAAAGATCTATAACATTATATTATATTATATTATATTATATTATATTATTTCAGCACTGTTCGGCTGATTTTCTTTGTATTGTTAATATTCATATCACTCTCTCTCTCTCTCTCTCTCTCTCTCTCTCCCCCCATCTCATAGTTTCTTTTATTGTTTCTTATATTCTGCGGTTCTCTATTTTCCTTTCCTTCTTTTTCAAATCCAGCGAATAAAATGTATCAATATCAGTTTTTGTCTTCCCGTATTCTTCCATACATCCACTAACCACTCTCTTTCTTCCATATTCTGGATAATAACTCAAGCCTACTTTTCTCTTCTAATCATGTCTGCCTCGATACTTTATTCCACCTACGTTCTCAAACACATACAGTGTTTCCATATTCACTTCTATCATCATTGTTATTAACCGCTCTCCGCATTATAATTATTTTTAAAAAGTAAATGAATATTTCTAATACATCTTATGATTATAATGTAATGCAATGTGAACACATGTTATCCTTCTTTCTATGTTTCCCTTTCTCTCTTCTCTGTTTTGCATATATTTCTTTCTTAATTTCCTATTTTCTTTAATTATTTCCCGTTTTCTCTTCCTATATTCTTTCATTTTCTCTTTTTCCAACTTTGAGTTTCATAATTTATCTCTTAACTTCATTTTACCGATCTATTTGCAATGTCCATTTCTGTCTTTCATTTTTTACTTCGATTTGTATTTTATTTTTCCTTCAGTTCGATTACATTTAGTTTTTACTTATTCTATTGAGAAATACATCACGTGTGTGCGCGCCGCTTTGAAAACTATCACAACAAAACACCAAAATATTGAATTTGGTGACGAGGCTTCATATCCGAACAAACATGCATGCACACACACACGCACACAGACACACACACACACACACACACACACACACACACACACACACACACACACACACA
>NC_068985.1:52371338-52371675 GCF_001194135.2 Octopus bimaculoides | reverse complement strand
ATATATATATATATACATGCGTATGTATATAAATACACAGTCACACACCCACACATATACATATATATTGTAGAAGGACACAGGAAGATTTCTACATACAGACACTGCATAAACAGACATGAATTCAAATCCGTGTACGTAAACAGATAATTTGATACTATAATATATATGTGGAAGTGTGTGCATGCATGCGTGTATGCATGTATGTCCATACACACACACACACACACACATATATATATATATATATACATATATATACACACATATATGTCTATACTTATACACTGATATATATAATATATGATATATATAAACATATGTAGGCTACGTATAC
>NC_068985.1:52367813-52370092 GCF_001194135.2 Octopus bimaculoides | reverse complement strand
TATATATATATTGTTCAACATAAAAATTCTCTGCATTTCTTTTTGTCTTTTTCACTACAATTTACAACGTGAAAATTAATTTTTCTATCGAACTTTTTCACTTTATATATCCATATAAGTTGGGAGGTGGAACCTCGTGGCTTAGAGGATAGAACATTCGGCTCACGGTCTTACGATCGTGAGTTCGATACACAGTAGTATCCTTCAGCAAGTCACTTTATTTGACTTCATTTTAGTCCTCTCAGCCGGAAAAAAAAAAATTAGTAATACCTGTATTTCAAACGCCGGCCTTGTTACATTCTGTGTCACACTTAATCTCTTTGAGAACTACATGACGGTTTTGCGTGTAACTTGCACTTTATGTTCACAAGCTGGGGGTTCCGTTGATCGGATCAGCTGGAACATTCGTCATCGAAAGCTACGGAGTGTATATGTGGAGAGAGAGTTAACACACACACATATATATATGTATTCTCTACCACGTGACCGGTGAAGGCGGTGTTGTCATGCTGTTCTGGACTCCTGCTACGTCCACTAGTACTTACTCCATTTCATCTTTGCGCAACCCCTCTAAGTTAATTCGATAGCTTCAAAGCTATTTCTGTTGTATGTGTGGTATATGTATAATTATTTTTTTCCGTGTGTTGTATGTAGCCGTAAGGTTTCGTGCTGCTATATATATATATATACATAATTCTTTGTCTGATGTATTTGTATAATGTCTTGTTTGTTTTTGTCTTAGTATACATTCGCTAGATTTTTCCGTGTAGCGTTTCCAAAATTGAGTGGTCTCAATGGTAATGTCGCGAAACCACAACGGCATTTTGAGTCACTGACTGACGAGGAAAACACAGCTGCAAATTTTCCGTGTATCGTGCCTTTGTCTAAATTTCCTGTCCTTTAAGTTTTCGTCTAGTTTCCCGTTTGCTCTGCTTTCTTCTAACTTTTTCTCCTTGTTGCGTTCTGTCTATTCAACCTTTGAAATATAGATGTGTGTGTGTGTGTGTGTGTGTGTGTGTGTGTGTGTGTGTGTGTGTGTGTGTGTGTGTGTGCGTGTAGTTCGGAGAGGTTTTCAAAAGAACTACACAGGGTGTTCGCAGTAATTTTGACAGTTTGCATAAAAGGAAGAGAAATTCCATATAAAATCTAAGTATTTGAAAATATCAAAAGATATTTACTGGGACTTAACAGTTTACTCAAAGTAGCCCCATTCAGTTTCCATCTCCACCGCAAGACGGCTCCAGAATCTAGCACCTGCGTTCTTCACTGTGTCTCTGAGAAGATATTCGACCACTCTTTGATCTTGGCCACCAACTCGGTCTTGTTGTTGCAGGCAGAGCGGTTAGTGTCTTTCTCAACCATGCCGCTCCACACAGAAACCCATGTTATAACAATTGCCGGATGAAAGGTCAGAAATAGTGAGTGTTGTAATCGTAGAAATTCCCAGACAACCACTTCTGACGCTTTCCGGCAGTATGGCAAAACGCCAAATTCTGCTGCAGCACATATGGCCTTCAAGCAGCAACTCCCTACACCCAGGGTTTGACTGCAGTCTCAAGCAGCTTTGCATAGCTGTCTGAATTGAGCCTAGGGCCCACTTCAAAGATGTGGGTTAGCATAACGTCACCATGAACTTAGTTTTCATTATATTTATGACACGTCTCACAGCCTATACAGTGTTTACAATGCCCTGAGCAGCAGTCATGATGTCAGAATTCTGATACTCAGCACGAATCATTATGATAAAGGTAACACTTACAACTTTATATATATAACAAATGATAGTAACGGAAAATGGAATGCACGGGAAACAAATAGCTGTGGTGCATCCCTCTGTGCAGAAGCATCATGTCAGGTTATGTAATCAGAGTTATCGCGTTAAATGAACTTAACGAGATACCTCTTATTCCATCACCTGGCGAGATGCTTCTGCCCGAGGGATGCACCACATCCAAATATATAGTTTCCCACCCGCGAGGGATCAATGCAGGATGTTTCGAAACGATGGTTGCGAGAAATACAGTTTCCCGTGCTTTCCATTTTCCGTCTCGATCATTTGTTTTATACCCAAAGTACACTGAGGAATTCCTGGGATAGACCCTGCGACAATTGTATAATTACCGTGGTTGACGTCAGGTAGCCATAGGCAATGAGCGTGCTTCACCGGCGTACTACAAGGAACACACACACACACACACAAACACACACACACACACACACACACACACACACACATACACACACACACATACACACACACACACACACACACACACATA
>NC_068985.1:52364983-52367332 GCF_001194135.2 Octopus bimaculoides | reverse complement strand
TGTGTGTGTGTGTGTGTGTGTGTGTGTGTGTGTTTGTGTGTGTTTATGATTATGCCTCGCCGCCGCTTGACAACCGGTGTTAGTTTTGTTTACGTCACCATACCTCAGAGGTACGGTAAAAGAAACCGAGAGAAGAAGTACCGGGTTTAAAAACTAATCACTGGAGTCGATCCGTTCGACTAAACCCTTCAAGGTGGTGCTCCAGCATAGCCGCAGTCCACTGCCGGAAAGTAGTAAAAGATAAAATATTTTTTAAAGAAACCTGCATAAATACGCAAACCTGTACTACATAAAACGATGAATTTTCACATTTATTGCCAGTGTTCATAATTATTTTAATCAAATTTATTATCTATCTATTGTTTTAATAAATAAACAATCTGATTAAAATAATTACGAACACTTGCGTTGTTACGCATTAATCGTAACTTTTCTTCTTGTTCTTGCCGAATTTCGGCTTCTGTTGCTTCTTACTGTTTCTATCGTACCATTTCGCCTTTCTTACGTGCGTCTATTCTCTTGGAGTTGTTTTCTGTTTTTTTTTTATTATTTTTATGTTGCCTCAGTAATTGAATATACTGAAGGAGAAGAGGCAGACAGACGTAGCCATTTATACATTTACACGTGTAGTGAAACTCATTTACTGTGTCGTGAATATCTAAATGTGAGAACCGCCCTCCGAAATATCAAGAAAAAGTTACTTTACAAGACTTAGGCTTAAAGATTTTAATTGACAATTAAATGGAAATATCTTGTGCCAAGATTCGGTTTTAACACTACACACTATGCTACTTTCTGTACTTTAATATTTTGTACCTTTAAAGGCAACAAGCTTGCAGAATCGTTAGTATGCTGAGATAGCAAATAGTGGCATTTCGTCCCTTTTTACACCCGGAGTTCAAATCCCACAGAGGTCAACTTTGTCTATCATCGCTTTGGGGTCGATAAAATAAGTGCCAGTAGATCGCTGAGGTCGATGTAATCAACTTCAACCCTCCTCCAGAATTGTTGATCTTGTACCAAAAGAGTATTTGGTATCTTTAGATGGTGAGCTGGCAGAACCGTTAGCACACAGGGCAAAATAGCGGCATTTCGTGCGTCATCACGTTCTAGGTTCAAATTCTACCGAGGTTGATTTTGCCTCTCTTCCTTTCAGGCTCGATAAAATAAGTACCAGTTGCGCACTGAGGTCGATGTAATCGACTTACACCCCACTTCGAAATAACTGGCTTTGTACCAAAATTTGAAACCAATATTTGGTACTTTTGTTGCTATTGTAGGGAATGCAGTGTGCATTGTCTTTTCATTTTGAACATACGCGTAAGAGTGGCTACGTGGTAAGTAGCTTGCTTATTTAATCACAATCAACTTTTATTTTCTGTCTTACAAGTCTTCAATGTGGCCACCACCTGCAGCACGGGCAACATCAATGGGATAAGAGAATTCCTCCCAGACACGTATTAGCATATCACGATCCACTGATCGCTGTTGTGTGATTTTTTCCTTGGGTGGAAATGTAAAAGATCACATTTATGTTCCACCGTTACCCATTAACCTCGATGACCTTAAACATCGAATAACAACAGCGATCAACTCAGTCGATCGTGATATGCTGATACGCGTCTAGGATGAATTCTTTTATCGCATTGATGTTACCCGTGCTGCAGGTAGTGGCCACTTGTAAGCAGGAAATAAAAGTTGATTGTAAGTAAATACTTGTGACACAGCTGGAGTTTTCTATTGCTGTTTCATATTAAAATATTGCAAAATGAAATCGGTTCATTCTTTTTGAATAACCCTGTATATATATAATACAAAATGGGACAAGAACGCAAAACATCCAGATAGACGATACAAAGAAGACAAGGACGAGTCATTCGAAGTTTTCTTTCCTCAGTCGAGTACCAGATTATCTTCGCAATTTCGGCTGATTATACTCGAGATTGCTCCAATCTGGCCAGCCCCAAGGAAAAACTAAGCTAAGAGCATTAGATTCCATGGAAGAAAGCTGCGAATGTATACAAAAACAAGGGGGGGGGAAACCAACACTGTACACAAATACAATAAAAATAACAACAGGACATAACAACAGGTGTCTTTCGACTAAGGACGAATTAAATTAAGCTGGCGTGTGTGGAAATGAAACCTTACAGCAGGGATACAAGATTTCACAGGCACAGTGAGGAATATAGATGTTGCACGGACAACGGCCGGCTAAGAAAGAAAGATCAGGCTTGGCCGAACGCCGGTGGCGTGGGAAGAGAAGAGAGAGGGATAGAGGCAGAAGGAGAAAAGAATTAAGGAGGGGCGAGAGAAAATGACAGGGACACCGTGAAGTGAAAAGTGGAG
>NC_068985.1:52362357-52364965 GCF_001194135.2 Octopus bimaculoides | reverse complement strand
TATATATATGTTTCAAAAAGATTCTCAATACAGTAAGAACATTTAATTGAGGAGATAATTCAAATCTACTAATTATACACAAACACACACACACACACGCACGGACACATAAATCTTTCAACAGAATGACACAAATCTTTTGGAAAGAATGTTCGTTTTCTGTAGGCGCTTTTCGAAGTCACTGTCACTCTTTTTCATGTAAAAGTTTAATACATCTGTTGTCTATTAAAAAGTATGGGGTAATCTTTCAGCTTAATGCTAAATTGTTTTAATATATAACTTGAGATAAAAATGAAGAATAATACACATATATTACTTTGGGAAAAAAAGTTCAGTCGCATTTTTAATGTATTCACTTTGAGGGAAACGTTTGAATACTTAGGGTAAAATAAGCATTAATTTTAACATGTTAATGTTTTGGGTTTTTTTAAAATTTCCTTGCAGACTTCTTAATACCATAATGGTTCACTTTATATCGATTTTATCCTTTTAAAATGAGTTTAGATCAGACTTATATCACAATCGTGCGAGACACTGCCCGCTGTGTAAATTCAAAATGAAGCTTTAAACCTCCAGATGTCAATGATGGTTTTGGCCAGTTTCACTCAGGAAATTTTTATCTTGCATATTTCCCTCAATCTAGATGACCAAAATTCTGAAAACTGTAGTTGAGGAAAATCTAAAGCAAACAAACAGCACGAGTGTCTGGCATGGTTCTGAAGTGGATCTGATCTCAGCTCTTTTTAAAAAGCAAAATCGATACAAACTAGTATTACACGCGAAAAAGTTATGCTCTACGTTTGGTGTGATATGGAGAGTGACATCTAAAATGTTAAAACTATAAAACAGTAAATGCGGAGAAGTATTGTCATTAATTGGAAGCATTGCATAAAAATTTACATTAAGAATACTATCAGTGGTCAGTCATAAAGCACATTAATTTTATGTAATAATGCAAGACTACATATTGTCCAAATCACAGAGGAAAGTTTATAACACTAAATATGTATGTTTTGCTTCACCCTCCATCATGAACTAGGAAAAGTGTCTAAACTTGGTCCGTTGGTCCATCATTATCTAGCTGCTTCTCAGCTTAATCCAAAGAGTTGCCTTCTGCTCGACATTGAAGAGTAAACTTGCTACCGAAACTTTCCTGGTGATACTCTGCAATTGGTGAGATATGAAGAGTGAAGTCTGTCGTGAAATGTTAAACTAAAACAAAAGAGTTAATGCGGAGAAGTATTGTCATTAATTGGAAGAAACATTGCACAAAAATTTCCAGCAAAAGTACCATCAGTGGTCCATCATAAAGGCATATTGGTTTTAAAAGATAATGCAATACTACATATTATCCAAGTCAATTGCGCTAAATATGTAAGCTTTGCTTCACCCTGCTTACTACACCGACATTGCCCAATCAGCCTATCATCAATACAGATGATTGCGGTGTTATTTAGAAGGAAAATAGTTTATCAATTGTGAAGGCGTTAAAGTTTATATTGGGTGTCTCTTTGCTTCGGAACCTGAACAATTTTACGCCCGAGGGAATCAACAATTTGCCAACTAGATGGGATTATGTTATCAATAATGAAGGGAAATACATTATCTTGACCAAATATATCGAGATCAAAGAAGCGACAGGACTTTCTTTCCTAGGAAATATGTCTGTATGTGCGTGTGACTGAGTATGTGTATTTATTTATTTATATATATATATATATATATATATACAGACACACACACATATATGTATGTATACTTACATACAGACACGTGTATATATATATATATATATATATATATATATATCACGTGATCACGTGATCGACCAGGTTTTGTTATACATTTCTGGTTACAATGCGCTCTCGCAATGTGAAATGAAGTATTTTGCTCAGGATCACAACGCACCGCCCAGTCAGGGACTCGAACCCACGATCTACCGATCATGAGTGCAACAGCCTAACGACTAGGCCACACACACTCATACATGTATGATCGCATGTTTATGTGGTAGAGCGTGGGAGGAAAGGAAACGGAGAGGAAATCAAATGGAAATGAAGAAACAAATGAAGTGATATAACAAAACAGAGAGGGACAGAGAGAGAGAGAAACAGAGAAACAGAGGCGGAAGGAGAGATGATGAAAAAGAAAGAGAGAAGCCAAGGTATCTTCCTCCGAAAATACATGTATTTATGTGGAGCTTGTCAGTTGGTTTTTCCATTGTAAACATGTGCAGCCTTAACCTGTAGACAAGAGTTGTTTGCTTGTGTAGTTTGTAAGGTCAGACATTTCCACTTGATCATGTCTTGGAGCGTGGCCAGAATACTCAGACAGTAACCAATATTACTCCCACCCGACACCCATATCCGACGTACATCCACACCCACACGTATGTATTATAGCGCGTAGCACATACACTCATGCACGCCCGCACATATAAGCATTTAACTGTACACTTACCTCTGTCAGTCTACTTGTCTCGATACATATATATATATATATATATATATACACACATACATGCATACATATATTTGCATACACGGATACGTACATGCATATATAGACAGACAAACAGACAGATAGATAGATAGATAGATAGATAGAT
>NC_068985.1:52360932-52361706 GCF_001194135.2 Octopus bimaculoides | reverse complement strand
AATATATGCATATATAGACACAAGTAAGTAAAAAAAAATCAGTGAGGTGGTGGGAGGACAAGGTAAGATTAAACCTCACATTCAATTAATTCCAGTTTAAATATGTTTCCATTAATCTATTGAGCCTCCCGCTATGTTTATTGCCCTTTTACTTGCGACCTTATTTTGGCCGGCAGTCAAATCTACGTTACATTGTCCATTCACAGGAAAGCCTGCAGGCGCTTGTGTATGTATATATGTTTGATAGCCGTTTATTTTAACATGAATATAATGTTATAAACAGGATGAAGATTAGGTTATTAACTGTGTTATATCTGGATTGAATGGCATCTGTAATATATTTAACGTAGAAAAACAAAACCAAAAACAAACATAATCTGCGATATGTTCTCATAGTACCTACGCATTCTTCACATTGTACAACATATTGCATTACGAATGAATATACTTCGCACACTGAATAACGAAAAAGAGAAACTCTTTTTCAATTGTTTGATATTTTATTTCATACAACTCGCTCTGTAGATATTGCAATATTCCTCTAAAATTTCTTGAAGATAAAATCTCATTAAGTAGTCCATTCTTCTGGCCAGAGTCAGAGAGGCAAAAAAAAAAAAACCCCAAAGAAACCGAATTCTTCAAATCTAAATTTTTTCTCAAAAAAAATTTACCATTTACTTGGCTACTAATGATTGCCTCTTTCGTATATGTGTACCCATTTATATGTATGTATGTATGTATGTATGTATGTATGTATATGTGTGTATGTATATA
>NC_068985.1:52355434-52359688 GCF_001194135.2 Octopus bimaculoides | reverse complement strand
ATGTGTGTGTGTGTGCGTGTGTGTGTGTGTATGTATGCATGCATGTATATATATATATATGTGTGTGTGTGTGTGTGTGTGTGTGTGTGTGTGTGTGTGTGTGTGTGTGTTTGTGTGTACGTATATGCATGTGTATATATATTTATACGCACATATAATGATATGTAAATATACACAATGTAAGAGCCAAGGATCCAGGTGTATGAATTTAGTAAGCTTCGAGCTGTCCGTAGAAGGTATAAAAAGACAACTCCCAAATCGTAGTAGTCTAGTGTCATAGGAGATTGTAAATTTCTCCAATATCGAATTTCGGTAAGTTGAAAAAATGTTATTTTATTGTCCACAGTTGGCAACTAGAGTTGCAACATATATAACTTGGATTTCACTTGCTCCATTCCCTCAATTTGGATCTAAAATAAATATATATATATGTATATTATATAAAAGTCAATGTCTTTATGAATGTTCGTGTGTTCGTGCGTTACTTATAGACTCGAAAACTTCTGGACCGAACATAATGAAATTTGGAACGCAAAATCCAAGCCTAGGTTGAAGGGTAATGGCGTATGTTTCATACAATTTTGAGAAGGCATAAAGGGGGCAGAACCTCCCATGAAGTTCATATATAGGAAAAATCACATTCATAAAATCTGAACCATAGGTATTAGAAATAAATTTTAAAATATATCCAAAATTTCCATTTCTTTCGATGAGTCTAATGGGGTCATAACTCCCATTTTTTAGTCATTTTTGATGGACCAAAATTACTGAACGGATCCTTATGATATTTGGAACTTAGATTTAATGCATAAGAGCGGGTATAATGCAGTATGTTTGGTTTGAATTTGACAGAGCTTAAAGAACCAGCCATGAAAATTCATAAATTTCCGATGTTGATGAAATTTCAACCATAGGTATTTGACACATATCAAGAAATATTCCCAAACTTTCCGCTTCTCATGAGGATTCTAAGATCCCCTAATGGGGGCCCTTAACTCCCAAATTTTAGTCATTTTTTATGAGCTAAAACAAGATCAAACGTACTGAATGGATCTTTATGAAATTTGGAAATTATATTCTATGCATAAGGACGGATGTAATATAGGATATATTTGAAAGTGAGGGGGCATAAATGAGGTCACAACCTCCATGAAAATTCATATATTTTTGCTGTTGATGAAATTTTAATCATACATATTAGACACAAATGACGGAATATTCCTAAAACTTCAACTTCTTAGGGAATTACTAAGTCCCCTAAACAATTTAATCATTTTTCCGAAGCCAAGACGAATAGAATTGTATTCTTGGAAGCTGTAGAATTACCCGAAGATACAAGATGAGCGTTATTTGTAATTCAATGGTACAACAGTGTAAGAGTTTGCTTTGAGATATACTTGGATTGTGATTTCTGCAATGTGGTGCATAAATTGTCAAGTAAAAGAGAGGCAACTTTGCATCCACTGATTCAGATTCAAAGTGCTGAATAAAGTTATTTGGTTGCAGACCTCCTTTGAGACTTTTTTATCACTGGTTTAGAGATAGTCCCCAGATGTTAACATTGATTTCAAGGCCTTTCCAGATAAGTGATTGGTCATTCAAAGAACTTTATAGATTGTGAATTTATTCTGTTCAGTAACCTATCGGCATAGTGACCACTGGCAAACTCCAGAGGTGACACTTTCATTTCCCCTTAGCCCTCACGTCAAACAGTTGTTAATGTTTATTTGAGTTGGGTTACCCCCTTCCAATTGCTATAGATCCGTAATGCATCTTACGGCTTTGCCAGTCACCTGCGTGGTCAGGAATCCTATATTGGGGAGTGGTAACGACCAAGGTAGGGTAGCTGACTGATTATTGTCATCATTTATCTTTCGGTTTCCTGTAGTTTTGCTCTCTTTGACAAACCCAGTGAACATTCATATATTTCCGATTTCAAAGAACTCTGAACAATAGATATCAGACACAAGTTAAAAAAAGATTCCCAACAATTCAACTTCTCTGATTGACTTTAAGACCTCCCTAATAGGAGCCTTAACTACCACATTTTAGAGCTTCATGTGCTCCATGTGCTCCATTTTACAGGAGCAAAAGCCTTTGAATGGGTTTTATAAGATTTGGATTTTGGAATTTGGGCATGCAGATGAGTAGTATGGGATAAATATGTCATGATTAGAATAAACAAGGACAGACAAAGGGATTAAGTCGATTGCGTTGACCCCGAAAGGATGAAAGGCAAAGTCGACCTCGGCGGAATTTGAACTCAGAACGTAAAGACAGATGAAATACCGCTAAGCAGTCGTAGGAGTGGCTGTGTGGCAAGTAGCTTGCTACAAACCACACGGTTCAGGGTTCAGTCCCACTGCGTGGCACCTTGGGCAAATGTCTTCTACTATAGCCTCGGGCCGACCAAAGCCTTACGAGTGGCTTTGGTAGACGGCAACTGAAAGAAGCCCGTCGTATATGCGTGTGTGTATATATATGTATATGTATATGTGTGTGTATGTGTGTGTGTGTGTGTGTGTGTGTGTGTGTGTGTACGTGTGTGTATGTATATGTTTTTGAGTCTGTGTCTGTCCCCACAACATCGCTTGACAACCGATGTTAGTGTGTTTACGTCCCCGTAACTTAGCGGTTCGGCACAAGAGATCGATAGAATAAGTACTAGGCTTACAAAGAATAAGTCCTGGGGTCGATTTGCTCGACTAAATGACTGAAACAAGTAAAACAGTAAGCATTTCGCCCGGCGTGCTAACGTTTCTGCCAGCTCACCGCCTTTATACGAGATAAATATTGATAATAAAGTAAAGAGGTACATGTTAAGGTCGATGTGGTCGACACCTTGAAAACTGTGCTACGTAATGGCCGTTATCCAATAACTGAAATTAGTAAGCAAATAAAATAATTATAAACATTGTAAATTAATAAAGAGAGGCGCTTGAGATCTTACATAAGATAAAGAGGAAATCCTTGAAAGGGAGGCGGAGGCTGTGACAGGTGAGGTAGAGGAAATTGTTGAAGGTAAAGTAGAGGAGATTGAGACGGGTGTGGTAGAAGAGATCGTTTAGAGTGAGAAGAAGAAAACGGTAGTGGGTGAGAACTAGACGGAAGAGGGTAAGGATATCGTTTTGGAAATGTACGGCGATGTGTAATGTTACAAACACTCTCATACGTTACATGACAGCAAGAAGGAAAAGCTGGCATTATCTTCGCAACAACCCGATATAGAAAGCTTTCTAAATGGTTTCTCTCTTTTCATATTATTTTATGGATTAGCACTAATGCACAAAACAACAACTGGTTACTGATAAAACGTATATTATTACATCTGTAATACATGTACACATATACTTTAACGTATATACACACATACGCATACGTATTCACATGCATACATACATACATACATACATACATACATACATACATACATACATACATACATACATACGCATAATTATACATTCATATAAACGTACTTTTCGATATGTATATTTCATTCAATATATATATATATATATACCTGTAGGTATATATGTATGTATGTACGTATGTACGTACGTATGTATGTATGTCTGTATATATGTATGCATGTATGTATGTCTGTATGTGTGTATATGTGCGCATGTATACATGTATATCTATATATGGTTCGACCAAAGCCTTGCGAGTGCATTTAGTAGACGGAAACTGAAAGGAGCTCGTCGTATATATATATATATATGACTGGCTTTCTTCTTCATACATACATACATATATATGTATACATATACATATATATTTGGGTGTGTATGTGTGTGTATGTATACGAGCCTTTGTGTATGTATTTGTCCCCACCACCGCTTGACAACTAGTGTTGGTTTGTTTCCTTCCCCGTAGATTAACGCTTCGGCGAAAGAAACAATGGCCTAAGTACTGGAGTCGGTTTCTTCGACTAAACGCTTCAAGGCAGTGCTCTAGTATGGCCGCAATTTAATGAGTGGGACTAGTAAACGATAAAAAATATATAAATATATATGTATATATATATATATGCATATATATATATATATGTGTGTGTGTGTGTGTGTGTGTGTGTATGTATGTATGTATATAGATGCATATATATCCATATATATATATAAATATATATATATATACACATATTTATACATACACTTATTTATATAGATTCACATGTATAGCGTATTATATAATAGTTGATAAACATATATATGCATATATGTATATATATATATATATATATATATATAT
>NC_068985.1:52352093-52355086 GCF_001194135.2 Octopus bimaculoides | reverse complement strand
ATATATATATATATATATATATATACACACAGATGTGCACATATATATATACCTCACATGCCTCAGATAGATTACAAGCTACGCTCCATGACATGGTTAGCATAGAAGTTCCGTTTTATTAACGTATATTATTGTTGAAGCTGGTTTCGGTTGCACATTGAAGGAAAGAATTGTTGTCTGGAGAGTCATATCTGGATAATTGTTGTTTATTTATAACAATGTTTGTTTTCGTTGTGGGAAGTTACAACTAGTCAGCTTCCAAATGTATTTATATATAAACTATATAGAAATAACGTCGGATTCGTATCTACTTAAAATGGCGGAGGCGAATAAGGCAAAATAGTTTCTTGTATCACTGGAATTACTTGTCTAAGATTCGTTGTTTTTGTTGTTGTTATTGCTGTTGTTATTTTTCTTTTTGTATTGCGGTTGTTTAGAAGCTAGGTTTACGTTACTTTAATCAAGTAAACCTATATACAAACATTTTTGCTTTCCACGAACATCTCAAAAATACCTTCTCTTTTATTCGTTTTTCTTTTTTTCAGATTCGGCTACGTAATCCGATGTGACGATAAAGTTTTAAAACGGTGTTGTTGTATTTTAAAGATTTAGCTGCTATTTCTAAAATTTCATGAGATTTTCTAGAGACATTCAGCTCACTCGTATATATTCTAAGGGCGCATGGCTTGGTGGTTAGAGCGTTGCACTCACAATCGCGAGATCGTGGTTTCAATTCTTAGATCAGATATGCCGTTGTATTCTTGAGCAATACACTTCATCTCACGTTGCTCTGCGACCACTTCGACGAGCAACGTCTATTTAATGTACAGCACATACATTTAATCACTATAAACAAATCACTTGTGCAGGTCGTTCAGCAAAAAGCTGAACATTGATACGTTGTCTTCATGTCCGGTAAGTTCACCGTCATCAGTTTACCGCATGGAAAGTTCATCGTAAGGAACGTTCACTGCGAGGAAAGCTCACCGCAAGGAAAGTTTACAAAGAGATAAGTTCACAGTAAAAGAATTTAAAAAAAAACTTTTTTCCATCTCCAGTGTATTTAATCAATGGATAGGAAGCTTCGCAGTAAATCAAGATAAAAAAAAACAAAACCTTATCATCAATGTATTCCAAAATTAAATGGGTTTGATCAATCAACTTAAAGAACAAAATTTAAAAGATTAATGAGTTTAATCAAATAAGTAAACCAGATTTCTAATGAATGATGTTATGTTCTATTCCATGCCAAGCCGTCAATCGAGTTATACAGCGACGATTTTTGAAGCGTTTGAAGGAGGACGTTCGGCGAAAGCGACCGGATATGTGGAACGCGAAGAATTGAATTCTTCACAACAATGCACTACGTCACCGAGTTCTCCTCAGTCGTGAGTTTCTTGCCAAAAGCATCATGCTATCCCTTCTGCACCCAGCCTATTCACCAGATTTAGCACTTGCTGACATTCATCTCTTCCCCAAGATGAATATGCAGCTCAAAAGTCACCGTTTTAACTCCGTTGTCGAGATTCAGAGCGAATTGCAGAAGGTCCGTGACTCGCTTACGGAAAACGGCTTCCAGGCTGAATTCTAAAAGAGGCAGTAACGCTGGGACGGGTGTATTGCTGCGCAAAGTTACGATTTCGAAGGATATGATGTTAAAACTTACCTAAATAAGTTTTTTTTTTTTTTATCAAATGTAACATAACTAGTCCTGGAACTTTTTGGATACTACCTCATTCATTCATACATATATACATATGGCCTAAGTACTGGCCATATAGCCGCAGGAGTGGCTGTGTGGTAAGTAGCTTGCTTATCAACCACATGGTTCCGGGTTCAGTCCCACTGCGTGGCACCTTGGGCAAGTGTCTTCTACTATAGCCTCGGGCCGACCAAAGCCTTGTGAGTGGATTTGGTAGACGGAAACTGAAAGAAGCCCGTCGTATATGTGTGTATATATATATATATATATGTATGTATGTTTGTGTTTCTGTGTTTGTCCCCCCCACCATCGCTTGACAACCAATGCTGGTGTGTTTAACCTAGCGATTCGGCAAAAAGAGACCGATAGAATAAGTACTAGGCTTACAAAGAATAAGTCCTGGGGTCGATTTTCTCGACTAAAGGCGGTGCTCCAGCATGGCCGCAGTCAAATGACTGAAACAAGTAAAAGAGTAAAAGAGTAAAAGAGTAAAAGAATACATACATACATACATACATACATACATACATACATATATACGTACGTACGTACGTGCATGCATACATAGCAATTTATATATGTATACATATATACATGCACGCGCGCTTATGTACATATATGTGTATCTGTGTAAAAATAGCGTTCTAATAGTTTAAATTATAAAGAACAGATAATTTACTGGCAAAAATGCAAAGTGTCACGTCGAAGTCTTATCAGCCATCGCTGGTAACTTGGAATATCAAAAGCTGGAAGGAGTGTGAAATGGAAGTTTTAAATAGCAGATGGTGTTATAAATAGTACTATTGACTGTCGAATAATGACAGAAAGAATACGATCGCAAATACAAGTGGGCGAAACAGGGTTTCATTCTAAGCATCTATGGACAGGTTAAGTAGTACAGATATCAAGCCATCATTTTGAGAGGATACTGCTTCTGTACTATGAAGGTATGATAAGAATGTCACATGAAAGGCTCGTATGACAGTCTTCGAGTCGATCCAGCCAGTAGGAGACCTAGAGGTAGAGCAAGAATAAAATTGTTGGATAATATCTGTTTCAGTTGGTCACACTTGGGAATCCAGCCGGAAAGTCGTATGACGGTTACTTTTGATAGGACCATGTGAAACAGAAACAGTGCGTGTGTATATTATTGATATAATGGCCTCTCCGAGATACAACTATGCATATATACATAAATACACACACACACACACACACAGACATACATACACACACACACACACACACACACACACACACACACACACACATACACACACACACACACACA
>NC_068985.1:52348665-52350080 GCF_001194135.2 Octopus bimaculoides | reverse complement strand
TGTGTGTGTGTGTGTGTGTGTGTGTGTGTGTGTGTGTGTGTATCATAATATGTTTGTGTGCTTGTGTGTAAGTATATATCCATGTGTGACTTTTTATTTGCGGTTGGCTCACAACTACCGCTTGACAGACGGTGCTGGACTGTTTACGTTCCGTAACTTAGTTCGGCACAAGATGTCGATAGAATAAGTACAACGCTTTAGAATTAAGAACTTGAATTGATTCATTCCTCAATGTGGTACTCCAGCACGGCCACAGTCCAATGATTGAAACTAGTAAAACATAACAGATACAAACAACATTTCGTTCTTCATTTGTCTTATATTTTATCTTTACTTTCTTTCCATTCTTATCACAATATATTTTCTGTTTACATTTCTATATAATCGCGGGCGTGGTTGTGTGCTAAGAAACTTGCTGCCCAACCCCATGGTTCTGGGTTCAGTCACAGGATGGTACCTTAGGTAAATGTTTTCTATTATAGCCTCGAACCGACCAAAGCCTTGATCACCCCGCATCCCATCAATACTTAGTGCTTAATCCTGCTACATATTCTCCCAGTTCCTTTTGCTTAACGTCTAAGTTACGAGTACGTAAACAAACCAACACCAGTTGTCAAACGGTGGTGGAGAATAAACACCGACGCAGCACATACCTACACAAACAGACACACACACACATACTCACACACACACATACTCACACACACACACGTATATTTATATATGTGTGTATATAGAGCGACCGACAGACAGACAAACAGACAGAGTTAACACTTTATTTGATACCAAGATCCTATCAACGGGGATCTCAGTCGTATGCATTTATGTGTGTGTGTGTGTGTGTGTGTGTGTGTGTGTGTGTGTGTGTGTGTGTGTGTGTGTGTACGTATGTTACCTTCTTAGCAATTGAAATTCCTTGAGACATGGAATGTATTTGAATTTGAAGTATCAAGGATGATTCCGCAAATGTAAAGTTTGAGGAAAACCAATGTAGCAGGTCGTGGGATGACAAAGGGAATTAATTTGAAAATTTAGCTATATACTTTCATTAGGTTTGTCCATGCAGTGTATAAATCCTTTCTAGTTGACTAAATACCATTCAATGTCTTTATCAGGTTTTATGCAGAATCCAAATAGTTGAGAGTAAAATGTAGATTTCTTTACGTATCTACTATCCAACATGAATTCCAGCGCACGGTCAGATTGAATTCCACGTAACAACATCAATTGCAAACATTTTGGCGATGTTTCTGTTCTGAACTGATTCCAGTCTCTAATTATTTATATTCTTGGCGACAAGAATGTTTTTTTCCATTCCTCTGATGTTCTGTAAAACCGCATGTGGCATGATTATACAATTGCTCTTGCAATGTATGTATATACATACATACATATATATATATATATATATATAT
>NC_068985.1:52348212-52348612 GCF_001194135.2 Octopus bimaculoides | reverse complement strand
ATATATATGCATAAATATATAAAAGGATAAAGAGAGCAATGGTAAAGTTGGAAATATATTTTATGGATAGAGTCTTACAGTATATATGTGTGTATATAGAGCGACCGACCGACAGACAGACAGAGTTAACACTTTATTTGATACCAAGATCCTGTCAACGGGGATCTCAGTCGTATGCATCTATATGTGTGCGTGTGTGTATGTGTGTGTGTGTAAGTGTGTGTGTGTGTATGTGTGTAGGTATGTTACCTTCTTAGCGATTGAAATTCCTTGAGACACGGAATGTATTTGAATTTGAACAACGACTGGGGCAAAACTAGTCGGTATACAGCACTTACTCGGTATTACCTGTATCTTTTGGATTTAGTTAGATCCAATACCCTCCTCAACCTTATATATA
>NC_068985.1:52341428-52348061 GCF_001194135.2 Octopus bimaculoides | reverse complement strand
ATATATATATATATATATATATGCGAATAGATAGATAGATAGATAGATAGATAGATATAAGCATCTATCTATCTATTTTCTATCTATCTATCTATCTATCTATCTATCTATCTATATATATATATATATATATATATATGCATCAATATATATATACACGCATTTATATACATATATATACGCGTGTAGATGTGTATATGTAGGGGGGGGGGGCGATCCGTGCGATTAAACCCTTCAGGACGGCACACAAGCATGGCCACAGTCTCATGACTGAGACAAGTAAAAGATAGAGAGATATATCTGGTAATTTAAGCAAGAACACTAAAAAAAGCGAAATAGACATCCATAGACACGTATATATTGAGATGTAGCATTTGGATAAATCCAACGGTTGGTGAACGTAGATGATTCAATCTAAGTGAAATGAGAACTAATTATAGAACATAGAATTGAACGGGTATCTTTATCTTTTATCAATTACTTGCATCAGTCATTTGATTGCGGCCATGCTGGGGCACTGCATTGAAGGGTTTTAGTCGAACTAATCGTTGAAGCCTGGTGCTTATTCTATCGTTCACATTTGGCCGAACTGCTACTTTACGGGAATGTAATGACACACCGACACCGCTTGTCAAGCGGTCGAAGGGGGAAAGCACAGAAACAAAGACACACACATAGATATTCTTTTATTATTCGATTCTTTTACTTGTTTCAGCCATTTGATTGCGGCCATGCTGGAGCACCGCCTTAAAGGATTATAGTCGAAGGAATCGACCCCAGGACTTATTCCTTGTTAGCCTAGTACTTATACTATCAGCCACTTTTGCTGAACTGCTAGACTACGGGGACATAAACACACCAGCATCGATTGTCAAGCGATGGCGAGAACAAACACACACACACATACACACAAATATATATGTGTGTGTGTGTGTGTGTGTGTGTGTGTGTGTGTGTGTGTGTGTGTGTGTGTGTGTGTGTGTGTGTGTGTGTGTACGACGGGTTTCTTCTATACATATATATCGTATACGGGTGTTGATGAAAGAACAATAACTCTTGAAATATGCATATACATCCATTACGTTTATTTTATATCGTCGCTCGCATTAGTGTATAAACGTATTTGTATACGAAACGTCGTAACTTTCAGTGTTGGCTCTGAATTCTATGGAAAATCTGTAGAGATAAACTTAAAAATGAGAACATCGCACTGCTAACTCGTAAGTAAGGAACAGCATTGACTTGTAAATCTTTAATATAATTGGTAGTATAATATGGTTACGCAGCGAAACACTATACTTGTTAGCATTTAATAATTACGTACCATCTGCCATGAAACTTATCTTATGAATACGTACTCCAATATATTTTCAGCTAACCTTTAATCCGAAAGCATTCAGTGAAAAGATGTTTTTCTATTTTGATGTTCATACAACTGAATATATAGAACAAAACTATTTTCCCCCTTATGCTAAGAAGTAAAACGTATTTTAATTACTCAAAAAATATTTATGCATATAACAAATTTGATTCATTCATTTATATATATATATAGGTGAATGTGTAGCTGTGTGGTAAGAAGCTTGCTTCCCAAACGTATGGTTTCGTGTTCAGTCCTACTGCGTGGCACCTTGGGCAGGTGTCTCCTACTATAGCATCGGGCTGACCAAAGCCTTGTGAGTGGATATGGTAGACGGAAACTAAAAGAAGCCTGTCGTATATATGCATATATATATATATGTATGTGTGTGTTTGTGTTTCTCCCCCCACCACCACCACCATCGCTTGACAACTGATGTTAATGTGTTTACGTCCCCGTAACTTAGCGGTTCGACAAAAGAGAAGATGGATTAAGTACTAAGCTTACAAAGATAAGTCCTGGGGTTGATTTGTTCGAGTAAAAGCGCTGCTCCAGCATGGCCGAATTCAAATGACTAAAGCAAATAAAAGAATAAAAGAACATATATAGGCGCAGGAGTGGCTGTGTGGTAAGTAGCTTGCTTACCGACCACATGGTCCCGGGTTCAGTCCCACTGCGTGGCACCGTGGACAAGTGTCTTCTACTATAGCCTCGGGCCGACCAAAGCCTTGTGAGTGGATTTGGTAGACGGAAACTGAAAGAAGCTCGTCGTATATGTGTGTGTGCGTGTGTGTGTATGTAGGTATGTGTTTGTGTGTCTGTGTTTGCCCCCCCCCCAACATCGCTTGACAACCGATGCTGGTGTATTTATGTCACCGTAACTTAGCGGTTCAGCCTAAGAGACCGATAGAATAAATACTAGGCTTACAAAGAATAAGTCCTGAGGTCGATATGTTCGACTAAAGGCGGTCCTCGAGCATGGCGTCAGTTAAATAACTGAAACGAATTAAAGAATATATGTATATTATTATTATTACTGTTGTTGTTATCATTATTATTAGCGACATTTCGTCTATTTCTACTTTCTGAGTTCAAATTCCGCCGAGGTCGAATTTGCCTTTCATCCTTTCGAAGTCGATAAATTAAGTACCACTTGAGTACAGGGTCAATGGAATCGACTTATCCCCTCCCCGCAAAAATTGCTACCCTTTTTGCAACATTTGAAACCATTATTATTATTATTATTATTATTATTATTATTATTATTATTATGTCAGGGCTCTGACAATTATTGGTACTACTACCACCTTTTTTTATCAAACACAACTGCTTAACCTCCCAAGCTAACCTGTCATATCAATTGACTTTTCTTTCTTCCTAATCGCATATCTTGTTGTCAGCTGGGCATGCTATATCTATGATCCATCATCGTTTGCTTTCTTTCCCAATTAACACTATGTCTGGCTTCCTATAATATGTATATATAATTACTGATATTCACGTTGTTGAATTTTGTATGTAAACATACCTTTTATTGTAAAAACAAAATTAAATGCACGAAAAAAGAATTAAGGAGGTAAGCACCTGCCAACATATCCATACTACACAACTACAAAAAGTGTAAACCACAGCAAAACGTTTAAAAAGAAAAGAGAAATTCCATAAGAGAATGAACTTCAGAAATTCAAAAATTCAACAATGTGAACATCTCTTCTTCCTACTATTCCCAAAGACTGGAATATCTACAATTTCCTGTGAATATTTTAAATCTCCCTCAAAAACGATCAGTTTAAAAAAAAACTCTAATATCTACATCTTCTGTGAATACCTACCTTTTCCTTTCCCCTTGAGTATTCGAAAATGTAAACATCCCTTTCATTGCAAAAGTACTACTGTATTCTCTAACTGGATAGACAAACCACCATCTCAAGGAAACAAAAACTTTAATATAAATTTTATATGAAATTTATCCCTGACTACCCAAATATGTAAACGTAACTTTTAAAGCAACAACACAATTGGATTCAGAAATTATTATTATTATTATTATTATTATTATTATTCCCTCGTAACGCAGTGTCGGTAAAAATGCACCGGAGTCTTTAATCATCTGTCAAGTCATAACAAGGACCTCAAACAGATAATACTTTCCTTAAGATGTGCGCTGTGCCCAATAAGGCTGCTTTTTGCACGACATCGATCTTGCATGGGATTTCCAGTTGCCTTAAGAAGTTTTGAAGTTTCAATGGGATTGAGCCCAGCGCTCCGATCACCACTGGTATCACTTTTACATTACCCTCTCGCATTCCATAGTCTTGCCATTTCCACCTTCAATTCGGAGTACTTGGTGACCTTTTCAACCTCTTTACTCATAGCATTCATGTCATTTGGTATGGTTACATCAATGATCTGGCAGTATTTGTCTCTCTTACTCAATATAACAATATCCAGTCGATGGTGTGCGATTATACGATCCGTCTGAAAATCATAGTCCCAGAGTATCGTTACTTTTCCATCCTCCTGCATAACTTTACTTGGCACATGCTCATACCAGTTCTCTGTTACTTCATGGTGGTATTTACAGCATAAGAGCTAATGAAGATACACACACACTTTATCGTGGCAACGCTTGTATTCTTTTTGTTCAAATCTCTCACATCCACTTACCAAGTGGGTCACATTTTCCACACTCTTTTCACAGAGTCTGCATTTCTGGGTGTCAGAAATTTTATAGATGTTATACTTCACTGAATTGGTAGCAAGAGCAAGGTCTTATGCAGCAATGATCAGGCTTTAGGTGGTACGCTTCACTCAAGCCATGCCCACAATGCTGTATTATCCTTAACGTCTTGTTTATTCCTTTCAAACTGTCCATACACTCTCAATTCAAGAAGGTCTTCTTTTCTCTTCTCCTCAGCTCTGTGGTTAAACTCTTCCTTGCCCATCATTACACCCATATCTTTCGCGGCATATTGCAGCAGGTCTTCATCACTATTTATCAAATACTCGGCAAGCGTTCTCATTTCACTTCTTATATAGTGATCTATAATAATTAGTCCTCTGCCAACTTTCTTTCTTTTCATATACAGTCTGTTTACGTTTGCTCTAGGGTGTTGCGCCCCATGCAGCGTCATCAACATTTTCTTCCTTCTATCCAGTGTTGATATTTCCTCCTTAGTCTATTTGAGGATGGACGCACTATATCTGACCACCGCAACTGCCCAGATATTCTCTGCGGTAATCAAATTCTTGGCATTCAGGTTGGATTTCAACACCATCTTCACCCTTTTTTGATATGCCTCGCTGATCTTGACTTTCATTTCTCTGTGTAGAATGTCATCTAGCTCCAAAATCCCTAAATATCTATACCCACTACCGTTGGGTTCACCCATGGTCTCTCCTGACAGTAACCGCAATCCTCTGCAGGCTGCTTTCTTCCCTCTTTTCATATTAAGTACGGAGCATTTGGTAATCAATCCCAAATTCCATACCGATGTCCTTACCACACTTTTGGACTGTTTTGGTTAAGGAATCTATCTGTTTTTCAGATTTCCCAAACAATATCAGGTCATCTATAAATAGAAGATGGTTAAATGATGGGCCTTTCTTCTCACGTGGGTGACCCATCTTCACTTTCTTAAGTGTCGCTGTTACGGGTATTAGTGCAATCACAAATAGTAACGGAGAAACCAAGTCACCTTGGAAGATTCCCCTTTTAATATTAACTTCTCCGAGGAGTACATTACTTGAGTACAATTTCGTTTTCTTCCTCTTCTTCTTCTTCTTCTTCTTCTTCTTCTCTTCTTCTTCTTCTTCTTATTATTATTATTATTATTATTATTATTATTATTATTATTATTATTATTCGTATTATTATTATTATTATTATTATTATTATTATTATTATTATTATTATTATTATTATTATTATTATTATTATTTAATAAAAACAGTTTGATTGGGTTCTATGCGACTTAGAATTTCGTGGGCCTCCAACAGAGACCCGTCTCGTTTGGGCTTAGATTACCGGTAATATAAGCTTGCATGAGACAGGCTTCTGTTACCGGCCCGCGAATCGATAAGTTGCATAAAACCAAATCAAACTGTTGTAAATAATACATGTAATACCTACTAAATGTATGAGTGCCTTTTTGTTTCGTATGTCTAGTCACTCGTGTATATATATATGTCACATCCTTAGCGCAGTATGTTGATAAACGCGTTTGGGTTGCGGTATTTCGTCCTGAAAATTCCTTTTAAAGACATAGTATGTTAAAATCCACAGTATACTTTAAAACCAGGTGAAAGGATACGCTCCAGATGTGAAAGAGAAAAACAGATACCGATATTTTGCGCTTATTTCTATTCATCGGTGCCATCGACGGATGAATTTTGCTCTGTCTGTATATACTTCTGGCCAGCGATTCGAATTAGTTTCGAGTAATTTGTCCATGCGTCTAAAACGAAAACTTTCGAACGAGTGTGTGCTGCCTATCGTTATTTATGCATCGGAATCATAGACTACCAACAAGAGCATTGAAAATTAATTAAGAGAACACAAAAGATTTATGGACTGGAGAACGCTGATGATTTTCAAAATGGATAAATAGAAAAACAACATTGGCAACAAGTTTAACGGATATTATCTGGAAAATAAGACTCTGCAATGGTCTTTCGCAGCATGTATGTTTAGAAAAAAAGACAATAGACGGAATACCAAATTAACAGAACAGCCACAACGTCCAGAAAAAAAATGGAGGTTAAGACTGTGTCGAAGTTTTAATGAAGACTTTGTCAAATTCTTTGGCATCCAAATATGGATGACGAAAACACTAGACCGGATTTAGTGGAAAGAGCATACTGAGACATTCGCCAAGCAGTGGACTGAACATGAGCAAGGATAATGGTGGGAATTGTATTTTGCATTTTTGTACAGTTAGTAGACTTATAGTGTCCAAACTTTGAAACTTTGAACGAATTCCACAACAGCGTTTATTCACAAGAGGAAGCGGGGTGACAGTGATTTTATGAATAGAGTGAGTCAAAAATGGAACAAGAATACGATAGAAGAGGCCAGGTGACGGAAAGGGGCATTCAAAACTGAACAAATGAACGTGTGTTCTTGGTTTGGGATTTGATAGGTCACACTCATATTTGTGTTTGTCTTTGTTTGCATACTCGTATATATGTGTGTATGTGTGTGTGTAAAAATATTCATACACATACACATATATATGTGTGTATGTATTATATATAATATATAGGTCCCATAT
>NC_068985.1:52339958-52341206 GCF_001194135.2 Octopus bimaculoides | reverse complement strand
GTATTGCTATAATTACTGTCCCGAGTTGAGGGAAATTTCAAGTTAAATCGTCCAAAACTGTTTTTACAGTGTTTTTCAATTTTAGCGTATTACCACAGAGAGAGTGGGGGAAGATAGCCCGTAGAATTGGTGGAGATAAAAATAAAAAAAAATAAACAGCAATAAATGTAAAGAAAATATATAAATGAAAAGCGAATATACAGAAAAGAGAAAGAAAGATAGAAAGAAAACAGCATAAAAGAGGGAGAAGGGGAAGTATAAAGGGACAGGTAGAAAGTGTAGATAGACAGATAGATAGATCGAGACAGAGATAGATAGATAGATAGATAGATAGATAGATAGATAGATAGATAGATAGATAGATAGATAAACAGAACAAAGAAGGCAAAAATGGAGAAAGAAAGAAAAAGAGAGAATGAAAGATTTCAGCGAAGTAAAATTCTCATTTTACCAAAATGTGTTTATGTTGGTCTGAAGGAACTCATGCTCAGGCAATTAACTGAAATGGCGCTTCGAGTTAATGTTTGCTTAGAGATTCTCTCCGCTATGCTGTATATTATAGTTTCGTTACTGTTTGTCTCAGAGAAACTAACTACGAGACGCGGGGAAGAATTGGAGTGGAGTGGGGGTCTGGCTGAGAGAGAGATGGGGGTGAAGGAGAGTGATGGAGTGCGAAGTTCTAAACTACCAAAGCAAGCTTTCTGCTTGATTTTGGACGGGCTTAAGGTCTTTCTCCCCTGTGACATACTTCAATACACCTCCTGTTCCTACAACTAACAATAATGATAATAATAATAATAATAATAATCATTTCTACTAAAGGCACAAGGACTGAAATTTGGGGACAGGGGACTAGTCGATTACACAGACCACAGTGTTTCATTGCTATTAATTTATCGACTCCGAAAGGATGAAGGGTAAAGCCAACCTCGGCGGATTTGAACTCAGAACATAGCGACGGGCGAAATGCCGCTAAGCATTTGGCCCGGTGTGCTAACGTTTCTGCCAACTCGCAACCTAATAATAATAATAATAATAATAATAATAATAATAATAATAATAATAATGATAATAATAATAATTTATAATTCTTTCTACTGGGAGCACAAAGCCTCAAATCTGGAGGAAGAGATTAAGCCGATTACATCGACCTCAGTGCGTAACTGGTACTTATTTAGTCGACCCCGGAAGGATGAACGGCAAAGTCGACCTCGACGGAATTTGAACTCAGAACGTAGTGATAGACGA
>NC_068985.1:52335996-52339755 GCF_001194135.2 Octopus bimaculoides | reverse complement strand
TATATATATATAATATACAGAGAGAGAGAGAGAGAGAGAGAGGGAGAGAGAGAGAGAGACGCACACTTTATGGTCTGTATAATGTCACAGATGATACTTTTCTTTTGATGTTTAGTTCGATATAATAAACTACTATTGAAATAGAAAATCGTTTTGTGGTGAAGAGTAGCTTATTGCGTTTGTCTCTCTCTCTGTGTCTGTGTGTCAGAGTGTAAGCTATAAACTATACTATAAAAGACTCTAAAATTTGGTGATCTTACCAAACTCACAAAATGCTTTTTTTTATAAAATTTTCTTTCAATTTCTCAAGAAATATTTTAATATTTGTTATTTTACACGTTTCGATGGTTTAAAAGAAAGGGGGGAAAATTATGTTATATGAATACTATTTCATGCATTACAATCTTCAGACACAATCAAATGACTGACAATAGTAGCTTTATTTATGTTCTAAAAAATAATACAGAAAGGAGATCAGTACTTCTTTGAACGATGTGCGGTATACTGAATTCAGCAGTATACAAGAAAACGTATAAAATAGCACATGCATTAACATTCAGCACATGTATTAACATAATGGAACTATCACCACATGGGCCAAGGAAAAAGACCTTGAAAACTGGTTCCAAAGTCAAATATCATACAGCTGCAACCGTAAAAGCTATAACGACAGCCATAAAAAAATGCCTGATGTACCATCCCATGTTGGACCATAAATATCACCTGCACGTAATTTTAAAAAGGATGATCCGACATATAAGAATAGTATCAGGATACTCTGAGACAGTCAGAATCACTACTGAAACTAATCATTCAAAATAATTTTGCACGTTTGGGTGCCGGAGAGGTGAGTTCTAAAACATTATTTCTGTCATGGGGTTCAAATATTCAGTACAGATTGCCTCCAAACATGATAATATTTTTCCGTAACTAGACATGTTTTTCGAGGAAGACTGGAAGCAAGCGACATCTTTTGTATGACGGTGTTTTACGAGCATTATGTGATGTCAGGAAAAAAGCACACACACAGACACACACACTCACACACATAAACTTGCACACATTTCTGCTTACTTCGATTTCACTCCAGACAGGGATTGGAACGGAATATTTTATCATGCCTCTCCTCGTTATTCGATATAAACAAGCATTACCATTGATTTACCCATTGTTATCAGCTAAAACTGTGAGACCTTAACCAAACACTGTTTAGCAATTTTAAAGGAATTAAATATACACAGTAATGAAGCCCCGTATAGGCCAAAGAAAAGGACCTTCAAAAACGACTCTCAATGTCAAATATTATAGAGTTACGGCTGCAAAACCCACATGACACTCATATCAAACAAAAAAAAAACTACGAGGGTGAGTCAAAAAGTGATGCCATTTTGTTTGGGACAGGTATAATTACCAACACAGGAACATATATCATACATCAAAATGAAGCTGATCCTCTGTGGATCAGATCCTTACTTCTCGACATAGTCACCGTTTCTTTCAATAGCAATGTTCCTCCTTCGAATGAGAGCATGTATCCCTGCCCCATAAAATTCTGTTGACTGTTCTTTGAGCCACTTCTTCACTACCTCCACACTCACCAGATTTAGCGCCTTCGGACTATCATATTTTTGGTGCCACGAAAGAGGTTTTGAGAGGCAAACATTATTCCAGTGACGAGGAAGTGAAAACCGTTGTGAAGTGGCTCAAAGAACAGTCAACAGAATTTTACAGGGCAGGGATACATGCTTTCATTCGAAGGAGGAACATTGCTATTGAGAGAAACGGTGACTATGTTGAGAAGTAGGGATGTGATTCACAGAGGACCAGCTTCATTTTGATCTATGATACATGTTCCTGTGTTGGTAATTATACCTGTCCTAAACAAAATAGTATTACTTTTTGACTCACCCTCGTACTATACAGGCCTCTGTTCCAGTAATAATTCTTCCTTCTACAAGCACATGTCCTGAAATTTTGTGGGTCGGAGACACGACGGAGGTGGACGGGCACGTGCAGGAGCGGGACCAAGACAACGAGCATTCGACCCAGTGCACAAATGGTACTTATTTGATCGACCTCGAAATGATGAAAGGCAAAGTTGACCCCGGCGAAATTTGAACTCAGAGGGCAAAGGCAGATGAAGTGCCGCCAAGCATTTTGCCCGGCATGCTAACGAATCTACCGGTTCGTAATTTTTAAAAAGTAGATCGTGAGACAGCTAGAATCGTTAGACAACCTGATAATTCCAAATACATTTGTCCATTTGGATACAGGAGACAGGAATTTTCTAAAACAAGATTCTGAACCTGGTACACAATGGGTTCTGAAGCTCAGCAGAGAGACCGTCTTACAGACTGGAGCTGGAAAGGAATATTTGACCGCGCAACTGCTCAACATTTCCTTTGATCCAGTCATGGGCAAAAAAAAAAACCTTCACCATATCACACTTAATGAGAAATTATCTTGAATTTATATAGTAGTGCGGCCTGCCTGATGTTGAGCCATCTCTCATGAGGTCCGCTTCTCGAAAATGGTCTCCCATGCCTTCTTTAACCAAACATTGTCAGTCATTTATGCATTACTGTCAGTTAGAATTGTGACAACTTACCAAGCAAATTTGCTATTTAAAAAAAAAAATTACGGCTAAGTTTCGATCTATAAACGATTATGTGCGGTACGATTTTGGACTGACTTCGCAAGTGAATTTATGCCTGCCTGCTTTTGTTCATCTCAGCCAATGTCTCTGTCGGAAAAACTACAAACTTGTTTACACATATTTTAATAGGAAGGAGATGGAAAATTTTCATTATGGCAGTGCTTTTATCTATTTATTTTTCATATCTAGCCTATGTTCCACCCGAAAATGTTATTCAAACTTCTGAGGCTCTGACGACCAGTGAGGAATTCAATCAGTTCTTTGGTGGATGAACCCCAGTCTGAATGGACAATTGTTGAAGTTACGTGGATAGGTCGACTTCACTGGCACGACACACTTGGCAAACGAATACCACCATTCTCTATACCATCAACAGGGCATAAAAGGTACAAACAATATAACTCAGGGATGCCACCGCTTTCTTACGTTCCTGTAACTTAGCATTTCGGAGAAAGGACCGACAGAGTAACAGACTTTAAAAAACAAATTTTGAGGTCGATTTGTTCGACTAAAACCATTCATTGCGATGCCCCAGCATGACAGTACTCTAATGACTGAAACAAGTAGAGGAAGGTATCACCAATAGTTACACATTCTTAAAGGAACGAGTCATTGTTTTACTATCTGAAATGAATGAAATATATTATATTATATTATACTTAATATTGTTATGACTAACTTTGTTTCATAACTTCTGCTGATATAAACACATGTATATATATATGGGTGTAATGAGATATTTGGGTGAGATATGTTGCGTCAAATATTGCACACATACAACTCCTCCACACTCACACACACACACCGTCGTCCATACATACATGCACACATACTTACATTCATATATACATACGTACATTCATACATACATATGGATATAGATATATACGGATATAAATATTGGTATGGTGATACAAACAGGAATAGAACTCAAAACAATAAGTATAAGTATATTTTTATGAATATTCAGCAGTAGTGACAGAGTGACTCAAGGGTGTATATAAATATATAGATACATATTGATAGCTACACACACACACATACACACACACACACGCACACACACACACACACACACACACACACACACATATATATATATA
>NC_068985.1:52332840-52335566 GCF_001194135.2 Octopus bimaculoides | reverse complement strand
TCGGTTTGCTTAGAGAAGCCGCCCTCAGTTTCTACCAAGACAGCTCCGGAACCAGACGCTGGCATTCATCACTGTGTCCCTGAGAAAATCTTTGAAAACCTCCTTCATGTTACAGACAGAACGGTTGGTGTCTTTCTCAATAGCGCCCCACGTGCAGTAATCCATGGGATTTCAACCGGGCTGAAACTGGGGCTGAAATTCTTTGACAAACGTTTTTGTCGCTTTCCGAAGGTATGGCAAGGAGCCGAATTTTGCTGCCACATATGGCCATCCAGCAGCAACCTTTTCCAGCCAGGGTTTTACTTTTGTCTCCAGCAGTTTCACGTAGCCTTCTGAACTGAGCCTAAGGCCTTGTTCAAAGATGTGGGGTTGCATATCACCCTCACTGGAGACACACCCAAAGCCATCACAGTTTGGACAAACTCGGCTTTTATGATGTCCATATCATGGCTTATAGCCTTTACACTGTTCAGAAAGCATTGAGAAGCAGTTATGATGGCATTTTGATTTCCGGCGAGAATTCTCATGATACATGTAATAATTTTCCATAATTCAGATATAGTCTATATGCTCTGCAACACTGTTAACTGTTCACCAATACATCAAGCTGTTCCTAAAAAGAAAGGAAACATTAAAAAGTTTTCAAACTTAACCCGAACAACATGTATGTAAGTGTGTGTATGTGTGTGTATGTGTGTGTGCATGTGTTTATAAGTCAATACTGTGCCTGATTTGTGTTAGTATTATTAAATCAATTTTGAAGTCATGTCTACAGATTTTGTATAGAAATTAAACAGCACTGCTTTATTACGACGTTTCATATACAAATATGTTTTATATTAAGCAGTGCAATCGAAGATACAAATATAGCTAAAATAGCTTCCTATCTTCAATCGCATTATTTACGTAGACGAAACGTCGTAACAAATCAGTGTTGGCTATAATTTCTTTGGAAAATCATAAGGGATAATTTCAAAAAGTAATCTATACTAGCGGTGCTTCAGCATGGCTACAACCTCAGGGCTAAAACGTATAAAAGAATATATATATATATATATATATATATATATATATATATATATGCAAAGGTAAAGACCCCTTCGGTCATTAATTACCATGGGGTTGCACCGAGAAAGTTCCCCTCCGAGGCACAAGCGCAGGTAATACTGTTAACGGAAGATCAGCAATCGTCCATGCATACCAGTTTCCCCTCTCCACGCTACCGATGTTGGCCAAGGGAAAGGCAAAGGCCAATATAGCTTGGCACCAGTGATGTCGCAACTCATTTCTACAGCTGAGTGAACTAGGGCAACGAGAAATAAAGTGTCATGCTCAAGAACACGACACACAGCCCGGTCGGGGAATCGAACTCACTACTCCACGACTGCGAGCCTGACGTTCTAACCACTGAGACATGTGCCTTCATGTGTGTGTGTGAGAAAAGAAAATGGTGAAATCCACAGATAGACATCGATTTATTAATAGAACTCCAATTATAAATAACCTCAATTCCTTACAACCTACAATTGTTTCCATACTCAATTAATTCAAATAACAAAATTAAACTAAGATACATTTGAATACAGTTAATTGAATATTAATAATGGGTAAGTAACAATAATAATATTGAATGCAATTCTATAAAAGACAAATAAAGTAAAAATAGTAGTGAAAATAAAGATATATATTGTGATTGCAAATTTAAAGATAAATGTTTGTTTAAAAATTGTTGCAAGCAAAAAAATGTGGTATATCGATGTAAAGTGGAATCCGAGGGTAAAAACTATTTTTACATTGGATCTACGGAGAATTATATGAAAATACGAATTGCCTACCATAAATGCACTTTTAGAAACAGAAATAAATCATCTTATACCAGTCTAAGCAAATTTAGTTGGAACTTAAAGGAGAATTAAAAAAATTATGACCTAAAGTGGGAAAACATAAGCCATGCTAACTCCAATAAAATTGGAAACATTCATTGCGACCAGTGTGGATGAAATTTTTCAAATTTTAGCTTCTAGACTTCTTATCGGTAAGATGGGGGGGGGGGGGTCTTGAGTGAATGCCTACAAATATGTATTCAAAAACTACAGTTAAATTAAAAGTTACTAAAATTATAAATTGATTATCAAATAGATAATTTGATATGTTTTTATGAAAAACTTCATTATAATTAAAATGAACAATAATATTAATGCCAAATTAAATATATACTAATTGAATAATAGATATAATTTCGTAAATATCAATGTATTCCTGAAATATTATCTTTTTGCATTCTATTATTATTATTATTATTATTATTATTATTATTATAAAAGATGTATTGAACACAAATCTTGATGACGTAAAATGCAGCTATAGTATCATGCTAAGTGGATTGAATCCGTCATAGTCACGTGATACGCAGTAATCAATAACTTTGTTTAATTGGTAAATAAAAAGAAGTGTTTAGTTATTAAAAACAGCAGTTATGACTGAGTAACTTGGATAATAATTCTTAATTAACTAGTAAAATTTACTAGCATATCACACTCTCAAAAATAATAAGAAGAATTTAGGAATAAATTGGTATATTTACAGTTTATTTTATCAGTAAGTACTGTTTATGTAAATCTAACGGTTAATTTTTTTTCAAATATATTAACACGCACACGCACAGAAATAAGATGATAAAAATAATATTAAAAGCAACCGTACATAACTAAATGAATATATATATA
>NC_068985.1:52325594-52332794 GCF_001194135.2 Octopus bimaculoides | reverse complement strand
ATATATACAGGTTAGCGGTAGGTGTTCTCTATATAGAATATACTTCGAAGTACTGAAGAGATTTGAACTTGGGCCGGTGGATGAGTAAATGTAATGACAAGCAAGTTGGGCAGGCCGATTTACACAGAATATTAAATACATGGATATAAAATAGTCCGACTTATAGAATATAAATGATATCAGGAGTTAAATGGGTAAAGTTTTACGAGTCCAACAGTTGTTTCTGCGAGCTTGTTAGTTTGGAATAATAATAGTTACTTGGATCCATTATCGGGTAACACCACCTCCGTCTTCAGGAGAGAATTTTACATTGAAGAATCTTACATTTGAGGTATTGACAAGATGAGTTTAAAGATGGAATGATTCTGTGGAGAACTAAATGTGTTAGGAAGGGGAGTTGGGGTGTTTAGAAGAGAGTAGTGGGAAGAAATAATAAATTTCAGAGTTAGGGTTTATAATGAGGTTACTAAGAGTAGTAGAGGTGGAAGGTGGGAGGAAAGGGAAAAGTGGTTTAGGTAGTATGTGAATGATGACCTTTATGATAGTTTGTATGAAGGCTATAGAGTTAAAGGTTGATATGGTGAAAAGGGCTTGTTATTACTTTTGGGGGAATTCAGTAGCTAAGGGGGATTAGAAGGTGGTCAAAAGTAGTTGTTATTGGGACAAAGAAATTGGGTTGGTATTGAAGGGGAGTTGTGGTAAATGGAGGAGTATGAAGATGAATAAAGGGGTACGTAAGGAGGGGTAGAGATAGATTGGTTAAAAAAAGTGAGGTTTTGTTAAGTACTGTTTGAGATTGGGGAGGGTGGAGAGGCTAAGGGGAAAGTGGGAAGTGGTTGATTTGGAGATTAGGAAGAAATTTGAGATGTGTGTATGGGAAGGAATAAGATGGGGGAATTAGTATTTATTAAGTAGTAGGCTGCAAGGCTGACTTTGTTTTAGATTAAGGCTTTTTGGAGTATGGAAGCTTATTATAGGATTATATAGATTTAGCGAAGTACTTGAAAGTTGAGTAGCATCTGTCATTACAAGAATAAATAACATCAGAGAATCTATTGAGTAATGAGGAGTTGTGAAGGCGAAGAGTGGTTAATGGTTCTTTTACACATAACTTACATTTACCGATATTTGCATTGTATGGGGGAGCTTCACTTACTATAGACCAGGAAATGGTGTATGGAATATTTTGCAATTTGTGTGGTTTATGTATTTTGCAGGTTGTGTATGTACGTTGCTAAGGAGGTAGATGCTTTAGAGTTTGGATTAGTGAAATAGTGTGCACGCTAGCAGCGCTTGAATGAGTGTACACAGTAGCGGCGCTTGAAAGAAGGTGCACGGTAGCGGCACTTGAAATCTACAGTGCTGCCAATACATACCCTTGCTTGGTGGGAGCGGAATATTATAACACGGCACTTGTAGATCAGACTTTTTCGTAGATAGGAGCCTGCAAGAGAGCATAATTTAGATGCTCAACAGTTGTAAGTGTTTCTACCTGCTCCGAGGTTGGGATTTACTACTAGTGAGTTAGAGTTTGGTTGGTTTGTAGTTAGTGGGGCAGAGCCTAAAGTGTAATTTGTATTTGTATTGGACTGGTGATGGTATCGGAGCCAGTATTTGTTGTCGCATAGGTAGGATTGTGAGATGTTGGCTTGAATTTAAGTCGAGAATATATTTGTGTGTGTGTGTGTGTGTGTGTGTGTGTGTGTGTGTGTGTACACGGGCTTCTTTCAGCTTCCGACTACCAAATTCACTGACAAGGCTTGGGTCGTCCGGAGGTTATAATAGAAAACATTTGCCAAAGGTGCCATAACCACGTGGTTAAGAAGCCAGCTTCTTACTACACAGCCACGCGTGCGCTTTAATTTTTTTGTTATCCCCCTACTCCGCGATAGTATATCTAGTTCTACTTCATCCAGTGTAACACACTGTCTTTAACACGCTAGTGACAAGTTTGACGGATATTTGGCTACTATTTCTAGCGAGTAAGACGACGACGAGATAATCGCTTGTTCACAGTGCCACCTCGATCCCGTTGTATTTTGTTATTCGCCATACAGCAGAGTCATCTCAAACATTAAAACGAAATGAGAAACAGTCGGGCTTGGTGCTCTGTTTATGTTGAAAGCTTAGATTACTTACTGTTGGCTGCTGATAGCTAAAATCCTCAAACGCCATTGTTTGGGTAAGAACAGTTAAACAGGATTGTGTGAATGACAGATTTCGAGAAATTCCTGAAAATCTGCACTTAATAATGAGCCTATACAATACACATTGTTGTTATCCAACCGTTTGTGTTCATTGCATATTTAAAATATGATAAAAAAAAATTTAAATAATGTGAATTTATTTCTATATACATATTATGTATGTATGTATGTATGTATGTATGTATGTATGTATGAATGAATGTATATATATATATATGCGTGTGTTTGTGTGTGCGTGTGTGTATGTGTGTGTGTAAAAGCAGGCGTGGCTGTGTGATAAGAACATTGGTTCTCAACCACATGATTCTCGATTCAGTCACATTGCGAGGAACCTTGGGAAGTCCCAGGTCAAACAAACCCTTGTAATTGGATTTGGTAGTCAAAAACTGAAACATCATGTCATATACATACATACATACATACATACATACATACATACACACACACATATACTGAGAAAGATCAACGAAAGCTCAATCTCTCCTTATGGCGTAATACCAATGAAATTATTTCATGGTTTTAAACTAACCACAGTAGAGAGAGGGCAAGCTTAACCCCATTTGATACACGAGTAGATAGATTTTTTTATCAGTTTATATGGAAAGGGTTACAAGTTATGGTGCTTATGCTCGCTAGAAATTTGACTGACATTAGTAATAGTGACGTAATTACGTGCACTAGAAAAACACTGCTGTTCAGTAAAGTTTCGGCCCGGGTCAAACAAACTGACCCCGTAGGCTCCTCCGATGTGGTGATTGGGGTATTCGACTACACATATATCTGCGACCTCATAGGCATACATTTGCAAGACACCTTAACAAGGATTGCTTTTTAGTCTATACAGAGGTGATGCTTTAGCCATCTCTAGAAGGCGTTAATGAGAAACCTTAGATAGGCTTAGCAAGGACCTAACTCACACCCTTAGCTCCTTTGGCCTTAAGATTACAATTCACACCGACCTTACTATTATCATTTATCTTTTGTCTCTTATCATGTTTCAGTCATTAGACTGCGGTTATGCAGGAGCACTGCCTTGAAGAATTTTAGTTGAACTAATCAACTAAATTTCTTTTCAAGCCCGGTACTTATTCTATCGGACTCTTATCCCGAACCGCTAAGGGTTCGAGGACGTAAACACAACAACACCGGTTGTCAAGCGGGACAAACACAGACACAAAGAAACACACACACATACATACATACATATATATATAGATGGGAGAATTTACGAAAAAAACAACAGACGAAGACAGGTGGTATAAACAACAAATGGATGTGTTAGTTTAACGCTCGGGAATAGAGAAAGTCTTTGACGTTTCGAGCTACGCTCTTCAACTGAAAGGAACACAGAAAGAAATAAGGAGAGAAACAAGGAGAAAAAAATATAAATATATATATATATATATATATAATACAAAGAATATATATACATGTATACACACATATATGTACATACTTACATCTACATGTGTATATATATGCATATCAGGGTACAGGACGTTAGAACAATGAACTACAGACAACGGAACGAACACATAGGAAAACAGAAAGCCACTTGGAATATTCCTTCATCAGCTGTCTCTATTATAACCTGACGTTTCGAAGATAATATATATATTGCCTCTCAAACACCCTACCTCTGACCATCCCATCTACGTACGTGTGCAAAAACACACAGTTACACAAAAGACCACCACTTCTGTTACCATAGCGGCTGAATTCTTCCTACAACCATCACAGACACACACACATACACATAATAGCACCTAATACCACACACAACACACACGCACATAAACAGCTAATACCACAAACAATACACACTCGAACACACACACAGTTACCACCCCACTATGCATACACACACACTCAGTTACTACCACAGACACACACACACACTCAGTTACTGCAACACACACATGCTATCACACGCGCGCACGAACATACCCACATATACACACAGATATCATTTTCTCTTACACTCTCCTGTCTTAGAAAGCACATTTTCTATGTCCATTCACTTCCAGTCATTCCAAAATGTAACTACATGTGGATTGTTGATGATTTTTTCCTCCGTCTTCCTTTTCTTTTGTACATATTTTTGCACATATAAACATCTTAAACAGCATAAAAAAATAGGTCATGCGAATCGTTGTCACGAGGACACTTTCTAATACCTTCAACCCTTGGCCATAGACGTGCTCACTTTGTCACACTGATTCTGCATCAGAATTATGCTTAGGTTACATGTATCTATGGAATGCTCAGCTAGTTATATGCTAATTCAGGAGTAGGTAATCAATCAACTGAATCTTCTTTGTTGACCAACGGGGATCCATTTTGGTAGTTTTAATGAAATTAGGCAATTTCAGGTAGGATAGAAACCAAGTTTCTTACTTTTTTATTGCTACTACAGTGGCCTCTATTCTTCAGGTCTGCTTCATCTAGTCCCACGTCTATTCAAGTCCATTCAAACCACTCATCTCTTCTCTTCTCCCTTCATTCATAATATTATCTGTCGCCTCATTCCAGACCAGTAATAACCTGGTATCAAATGTCCTCTCCTGAATGTATGTTGTTTGTATTTAACTCCTCATCTATTTCCAACTCTAACTGTTCAAGAACATCAGCCACAATGATCTGAAGGAGGATCACGGCAACATTCCTTCCTTCCAGACCAAACCATTAAAACAAACCTCTCGCTGATACAGTTTGAGAGTAACAGCAACATTACGGACAGGACAGATATTCTTGTTGAGCTGAAATAATCCCACGTGTGTTAATACATGAAATTAAACTGGCAGTGACAACAAGGGAATTTGGGACTGATTTTAATATGCGTCCGTGGAGACTGAAATTTGAAGTAAACAGGAATGTGGTAGTAACCAATGTGTCAGATTTGTATGGAAGTATTCTGCTTTCAGAACCTTTAAATATGAAGAGTGGCAGGTAAGAGGATCCGGCAAAGTTGGTTCAGAATATATGTGTTATGTATTCTATAATAATGTTTATGTGCATTATCAAGTTGCAAACAAATCAAAATCTAATTGATGTAAATATTAAGTAACATGCAGATAACGGAGAAAAATAGTCAAGAAACAGATTTACTGCAAATTAAGTCGTTTATCTCGATCTCGGTGCAAAACTACCGACAGTGAGACAACTTCACTCACTGCTTTGATTTCAGTTTTATATAGAAATGTACTCACTGAAACACAACCAAAATTTTGAAACTGATAAAAGGTTTAATCATTATTTAATCAACAAACATCGTTAGAATAACTATACTATGGACATACGCCTTAATCCCTAGAGTAAACTAAAACTTTAAGACTCAGAAAATATCCTGCCGCTACGCAAACCAATAAATATATAAATTTTTGCTGTAGACTTCTTGTTTCTGTAGAATTTAGTATGTATATTCATAGGGTACGCGCAGAACTAAGAGAATCCATGAAATAACGTATGCATTCTTAAACATTCTAACAGATTCGTAGCAGACATCAGTACGCATCACAAATAATTTTTCTAGCTTTGACTGAGGAAACACACAACAAGGTCTAAACATCGTGGTGTCTCAAAATCCCTTTTCACCGGTGCATCACATACTTTATGAGCACGTATAGTCGAAAAGAAGGAAGTGTTCTCCGATGGAAAAAAAAAGCTCTTATAAGATTTTCACGTTTGAATCTGCCAGAATGTATTGTGAATAAATCATGTTGATGTCTAATTTCTTTAAAACTCCGTGTCTCCAAAAGTTGTTAATTGTTTATTTTTTTACAAAGCACTTGTTAAAACCATTACGATTGTATAGGTTTGTTTGTTTGTTTGTTTGTTTGTGCGCAATTTCGAAAAGAAGCTTTTCATTTTACTTTGAAAAAACTGATTTTATAAGCAGACACGGCGATGATGGCCTTGCTAAGAGACATAGAAGAGGAAGAGGTAGCTTTGGTTGTGAATTGCAAGATACCTCAGAGTCCTCCCCCTTCAACCCTCAGACGGAAGGGGAGGAAACAGGTTCAAAGCAAAGTTCAACTGGTTCAAAGTACAGTGGACCACATTGCCACTATGACAATGAACAGTACAACAAAAACAACAAAGCAAGAGGATTTAATTCCAATTACGAAGTAGAATTCCCCGAAATATGCAAGACAACACCAAAGACATCAACAGCGTCAACAGTAAGACGACGAGCACGGCCATTACCTACTCCATAACTCTGCTGCTCAGAGATTATAAGATCTTGGTCAAGATATTAGCCAAGACGTTGGTGTTTGTCGTCTATAAGCTGGTCGGTGACGCACAGACACGCACTATCTCAAACAACTATCTACGACAACCTCTACCTCAAGCATTACGTTATAGAGAGGCTGGTTTAGGAACATGGCATGCGTGCGCCCTGATCAATTTGGATCAATCGAAATCTTTTGATGGGGTGAACCACCAATGCTGTCATCACGGCAATCGGTTTCGATTGCGTTTTCAGAGGCTGGATCGCTACAGTGCAGAGCGACATGTTCGGTGGCCAAAGCAAATGGCCACCTATCGGAATCGTTTAGCATCACACGTTCGGTCCGTCAAGGAAACTCACTCTCACCCCACTTCAGTACGAGTTGGCTTTCGAGCCGTTTCTGCGAAACTGGATGTTTCGAGGGATATCCCGCGGGAACTAGGATGCGGAAGGTTCGTGTCGGCTTATGCGGACGACGTCACCGTAATAGTATTGTATATATCCGAAATCGAGGTGATCGGCATTGCCGTCAGGGAGTACGAAGCGGTGACAAGAGTAAAGATTAACAAGAAGTCGGTGGGCCTGCTGCTCGGTATCTAGAGAGAGCAGGTCCTTGCCGACCGACAGTGTCGTAGGGCGATAAAGCCGTTCTGTATGCATTCGTCAAATCTCCGGGCATTGCTGACTTGTGGAGCATTTTCGAACAGCTGTCGACGTGTGTAGGACGGATTCGGTTACCAGCCGAATCCATCGTGAAGATCC
>NC_068985.1:52321389-52325273 GCF_001194135.2 Octopus bimaculoides | reverse complement strand
GCGTTCGGCCCATGTGGCCAATAAAGAAAATATTATTATTATTATTATTATTATTATTATTATTATTATTATTATTATTATTATTATTATGCACTTTTAATCTGCATGTTTGTTGCAATCACTTGCCGAGACACACCCAACGTCCTAGGGCGAGTGAAGGATAAGAGATATTACAGTATGACTGAAAGCTTGGTAGGGAAAGTGGCGGGGACAGTAGCAAAATGTCTTCGTGTAATATAACACAGACATTTAAATTGATAGGGTTTTTCTAATGATGTGGGCAGTACTTGTTAACACAATGTTTTGGATTTCTCTGAGACATGGTTCTCCTGGGATAGTAACTAGATGTTTTTGAATGCCTTTCTTATCATACCAAGATCACCCACAATAACAGAAACAGTTCTCGTTTTAAGATGCCATATCTTTTGTATTTCAATTTCCAGGTCCTAATATATACTTAATTTATCAAATTCCTTTATAGATATATTATATCAGTGGCAACACTTACATCTATTAGTCTAAAACTATTTTCCTCCCCGTCTTTAATGACCATGTCTCGTTGATTAGCCTGGAACTTTCTGTTGTTGTTGACTGGAAAATCCTAGAGGATAATGACATTTTTACCTTCAACGACTTGTTCAGGATGATGTTCATACTAGTAAGCAGGAGTGTTGATCTTGTAGCGTTTACATATTTTCCACTCTAAATACTGTCCTACTCTATCATGGCGATTTTTGTATTCGTTTGCTGCCAACACAGGACATCCTGAGACGAGACGGTCTATTGTTTCGTCAAATGTATCGCAGATACTGCATTTAGGGTCAGAACCGTTTTGAAGGGCGTTAGCCTGGTAGTTTTTGGTAAGCAAGCTTTGATCATATGCCGCTGATATGAAACTTTCAGTCTCTGCTTTCAGTCCTGAGCTTCTCAACAACTGATGGGTTGTTTGCTTGGTTTACATCAGCATTTCACCTTCGAAGTATGTACTGTCCATATACTGGCTCCACCACTCCTCAATTTGTTTCTTTTTTGCAGTCTGTTTGATCCGTTATGTTTATTTGGTGGCAGTGATTTCAGGTTCTTCATCTAATTCAGAGTTAATGCAGAGTTTCCTTGCGAATTTGTAAGCTTCCTTTCCTTGACAATAGAAAGTGATTTTTTACTGTCCTTGTGCCAAAATTTGATACTCAGTTCGTTTGAGAGTGGAATCAGTGCCATGCAAAAGAGTAATGGGTAGAGAGAATCACCTTCAAAGATGCCTCGTTTGATGTTGATGTTGTTAGATAGGTTCACTCCATTACTGTGGTGTAGGAGACGTGTATTTCACTTGGCCATACTACCTTGTAAGATTTTGGAGACGACAGGAGAGATCTTATATATCTCAAGGCCCTTGAGTAGCCAATCATGTGGGACACTATCAAACGCCTTTGGTTTGTGATTGTTATTGTTATTATTATTATTATTATTATCATTATTATTATTATTATTATTATTATTATTATTATTATTATTATTATTATTATTGATGACGGCAAGGTGGTACGCTGGAAGAAATGCTTAGCGGTATTTCGTCCGTCGCTATGTTCTGAGTTAAAATTCCGCCGAGGTCGACTTTGCCTTTCCTCCTTTCGGGGTCGATTAAATAAGTACCAGTTACGAACTGAGGTTGATGTAATCGACTTAATCCCCTCCCCCAAACTGCTCTTGTAGCAAAAAGTTGAAATTATTATTATTATTATTATTATTATTATTATTATTATTATTATTATTATTATTATTATCATTATTATTATTATTATCATCATTATTATTATTATGGTCCAACAATTCAATATTGTTTTTGCTTTCAAAAATGAAGTTCACGATGCTTTCTATTTGTGTTTGACTGTGTTTGCTATCGCTGTTCTTGTCGACCTTTCTTTTGGTATGTTTGCTTTCGTTAAGCTTGCGAATTTCCCTTTTGCTGTCAGAAAAGAAACTATGTAGCAGGTTTGATTATTACTACCGTGGTGGTTTGAGATCTTGATTTTGTTGTTCCTGGTGTTGAATAGTAATGGTTTTTGATTAAAAAATAAAGCTAACAGATTTGAGGGGAAAGAAGTGGTCAATATCAGCAGCCCTAGTATTAGACTGGTACTTTTAAGTTATCAATCCCGAGAGAATAAAAGGCAAAGTCAACCTCGGCGGAATTCAGAACGTAGAGACGGACGAAATGCCGCTAAACGTTTTGTCATGCATGCTAATGATTCTACCACCTCACCGTTTTAAGAAGGTTTCGAATTTTGGGATGAGGTGGTGGTGGAGGAGGCTAGTTGATTACATGAACCCCAGTGCTCACCCGGTACTTGTTTTATTGACCCCGAAAGAATGAAAGGCAAACTCGACCTCGGAGGAATTTGAACTGAGAATGTAAAGACCGACGAAATGTCGTTAAGCATTTTGTCCTGCGGGATAACGATTCTGCCAGCTCACCGCCTTAATAATGATAATGGTCTCAAATTTTGGCACAAGGACAGCAATCATGAGTGAGTTGGTAAGCTGATTACATCGACCCCACTGTTCAACTAGCGCTTATTTTATTAGCCCCCAAAAGATGAAAAAACAAAGTTGAACTCCACGGAATTTGAACCCAGGAAGTAAGGACGGACAAAATGCCGCTAAACATTTTCTCCAGCGTGCTAACAAGTGTGCCATCTCGCCGCCTTCATAAAAAAAAAATAATAATCCTTTCTACTATAGACACAAGACCTGAAATTTGTGGGAAGGGGACTAGTCGATTACATCGACCCTAGTGTTTCGCTGATACTTAATTTTTCGACCCCTAAGGATGAAAGGCAAAGTCAACCTCGGCAGAATTTGAACTCAGAACGTCGCGACGGGCGAAATACCGCTAAGCATTAGAAAAGAAAAAATAATAATGATGATAATCTTTTGTACTATTGACAGAATGCTGCAATTTAGGGTGTGGAGAGATAGTCGTTAATATAAATGCACTGTGTATCTTGATATGAGGTCATCATGTCGTGCACATATAGTTGTGATGCAAGTGCCTGATATACCCTTACCAAATGGGTAATGACGATGGGTATATTGGGCTTCGTATATTTGTACTCCAGCATTACTTTGATGGCATGCGCTGCAGGTATCTCAAGGCAATTACAATACCAGTGTTTTTAGAGGCACTAGAAACGATCAAAAAGAAACTGAAAGTTATTTGAGAATGATCTCTGGCTTATCATCCCTGCAAGAAGTGCAAAAGTTTGTTTTAATTGGTACGTCACACGTATTAAGAAGAGCATTGTCGATGTTGAATCGTTACTACCTGTGCGTTTAGTTTAATGGCTTACCGATACAGTGAGTTTTTTTGCCCTAGAAGTCGGGAAGACACTCGGCAAGAAATGGAAGCCAAATTGAAAGAAGATTTTTTTTTTGTAATGATAATAATATGCGCTGATATGAGATCACCATGTCACGCATATACTGTTCTGGCGCATGTGCCTGGTGTACTCTTACCAGAGGGGTAGTCATGACGGGTATATTTATACCCCTGTGTCACTTTGATGGCATGCCCTGCTCACTCACTCAATAATAATAATAATAATAATAATAATAATAATAATAATAATAATAATAATAATAATAATAATGATAATAATAATAATGATGATAATAATAATAATGATAATAATAATGATGATAATAATAATAACAACAATAATAATAAAAATAATAATAATAATAATAATAATAATAATAATAATAATAATAATAATAATAATAATAATCTAAAAACAGAAACAACCCCTATCATAGTAGGCGCCTTAGGTATAATAAAAGAATATTCAGACGAATACATAACAAAAACACCAGGACTTACAAATATA
>NC_068985.1:52312239-52316931 GCF_001194135.2 Octopus bimaculoides | reverse complement strand
TATATATATCGACATAATAGAATAAACCAAGTGGACAGATCAATAACGTCTCAATGTTTTTAGTAAATTCAAGCTGAAATTTTTCTATTCGACAACCTGAAGCTTAATACGTCCATCTGAGTGCTTCTGGTTCTTTGAGTCAAGTTAGTATTGCACGAACAGAGTCTGAAAAAAAATGTTGCGTAATTCACACTTTGGCGCACAGAGACACACACAGTCAAACGCATACACTAACCAACAGTGACACATACACCCACACATATACATATACACACACACACACATATATATATATACTCACATATAGACATATACACACATACATACCCATGAACAATTTTTTCACAGACAGACTTGGCGTGGTAATGGTTGTCTCACTCGAATAAAATATTACACAATTCATTCTGTCTCTCCCCTTTCTCCCTATCTCCCCCGTCTCTCTCTCTATCTCTCTCTCTCTCTCTCTTTCTCACTCCCTCTCTCTCTCTCTCTTTCTCTACCTTTTTTCTCTCTTTCACAAACCGATGACCAATACTCACAACCATGTGTGTATGTATGATGATATGATGAGTATGTGTGTGTGTGCCTGTGTGTATAAGTGTGTACATATATATATATATCCATATATGTATATAAATATAAAGATATATCTATATATATATTTGTAGATATATGTGTATATATATTTAGAGATACATGTGTGTGTGTGTATATATATATATATATATATATATATATATATATATATATATACGTATACATAGATGCATATATATAAGCATACATACTGAGAGACATAAATACAGATAGATAGATAGATAGATAGATAGATAGATAGATAGATAGATCAAATGTTACGTAATATATACTTCGTTGCTTCATTGCTATTCTGAAATATTGCTTCTAACCATTGTATGGAAATTGTTCCAAATTTGGTATTTTGAACTCTAGTACCGCAGTATCCTCTTTTGAGTTTTTGGCAATAAATATCTTTAAATATCTTTTGCAATAAATATCTTTAGTACAATGTTTTTACGGTGACTGTGTTAAGTTAATGACTGTCTTGAGTTCTATACTGATAGGAGGATGACAGAAGTAGCCAAAGACAGTTCAATTGAACCATGTACCTTGAAAGAATTTTGGTTCAATATGCAGTCGAATTATATATAGCTTCCGATTACCGAACGAGATTTTTCCCCCACCTCTCTTTCTCTCTCTCTCTCTCTCTCTCTCTCTCTCTCTCTCTCTCTCTCTCTCTCTCTCTCTCTCTCTTTCTCCCTCTCTCTCTCTCTTTAAAACTCATTCATATGAGGATTAATTATCTTTGAATATGTTCATATTTCATATATTTTGGAGTTATTTTGAGTTAGACCAAAATTGAGCGGAGACACCAGAAAGGTATGGTGCTGCGGTTTTTGTCTGAGAGAAACTCTCTTCATTAATACAATGTATACTGGAACGAGGCGAATATCTACAGCATCATGCTTTTCAACAGTATCATGTCTTTCAACGTAGTAACTACTGCAGTAATTTATCTTGTGGTCGCTCTCTCTTTTCAGTTGGTGATACTGTTTATATCTTTAATATTGTTGTCGTGGGGATGGATGCAACATGACACAAGTCCAATCGGAGTTCTTGTTTTGATTTCCATTTATAGCCGGGGAATCAGCGTCCTTGACAAAACCCTGAATACATTTCCATTTCCTAATCCAATTGGACTCAATAAACAGAAACTACATTGACACCACCACTGATTCTCCTGAGAATAAAAAAAAAAACATTTTTTTTTTCGGTTTATTATATAACGGAACCAGTATCATTGATAATCTTGCTTTTGTTGGCTTCAGACCAACTTTTAACGTGCAACTTTATTATCAAAGGTATTCAATCCATGACAAACCAGTCTTTTAGCAATATCTTAGACAACATTATATAAGATCTTTTACTTTTTTTATGAGGTTTAATTAAAAGAAATTTGTTTGTATTTCTCGCAGATCGAACAACCTCCTTGAGGCTTCCTCATTACTTTGTCATAATTAACACTACAAACACCTCTAGAAGGCTTCCTTTCGAGATATTGCAGCGATCAAAGTGGTTCCAAGTTTGTCGTTTAAAACATGATTGAAATCTCTTTTCGCTCTGAAATTTTTATTAGTTTAATGTGAACTAGAATCTTTCGTGAGTCTTAGTTTCTGCAGATGTCTTTTTGTTATCTATTACTCGTTTCAATCATTGGACTACGGCCATGCTGAGTTATCACTTTGGAGGGTTTAGTCGAACAAATCGGTCCCAGTGCATAGTTTTCTCAAGTCAGGTACTTATTTTGTAGGTCCCTTTTGACAAACTACTAAGTTATGGGGACGTGATCAAACCAGCATTCCTTATCAAGCGATGGTACAAACATACAACCATGCAAACACACACACGTGTGTGTGTGTGTGTGTGTGTGCGTGTGCGTGTGCATAAAAGTAAGATCCAAGGATCAAGGTGTAGGAAGTTAGTAAGCTTCAAGCAGTCGGTATACATGGGGTTGCTGTGCTGCTGTGTATGCAAATAAAAATCCAAATTTAGGGAATGGAATTGAGAAAATCCAGGCTACATATATTTCAGAGCTAGCAGAAATTCCGAAGTAGTAATTACCCAAAATTTTTCGATCAAGTATCCTGCGAGGTAACATGGGATCCCCTAACGACTATGTAACCTTCATTTGACTAAGGTGTCTTTGGCCTGATGAGTAGCTAGCGGAGCACCCCTCGTTTGCGTACTTACTACTTCCAACGTTCTGCTAGCAATGAAACATATGAAGTCTGGATTCTAAATAGTCAATTCCCTACATTTACTCTAATATAAAATATGTTGTCTTATGATGTTTATTAAGCATGCGAACCACTGGTAATAAACTATTTTAATTTTTACTCTTATACGTATGCAGTAAAATTTTCTAATTCTTAGGCCATATAGTACGCATCTTAAATTCATTTACTGCTGTGCTGTTCTGACTACGCTCGCGCACGAAGTTTGAATTCATTATGTACAATCATGAGCTGTCTTGCGCATGTGTTTACTTCGTGTTTTCAGTATATATTACTGCTACATAATTATGCATTCTTTAGCGATCCTACTGACGAGCTACAGATACCAAGTTAATTTATTTGGTCATTAATAGCGAAACTAGAGTACAGGGTTAACTAATTTTTTATGCACTCTAGTACCTATTAGCAGCGTGACTTAAGAATTGCATTTTTTCGTGGTTTGAGTTTAACTGCCCCTTTTAGCATCTAAGAAGTCCTATCAATGGTCTTCTCTCCGTGTATAAATCTTTATACACTCTTATATATATATATATGTGTGTGTGTGTGTGTGTGTGTGTGTGTGTGTGTGTGTGTGTGTGTGTGTGTGTGTGTGTGTGTGTGTGTGTGTGTGTATATATATATATATGTATGTATGTATGTATGTACACCGGAATTCCACGCAGTTTCTGCTTTTACCAAATTCACTGAAAAGTATTGGCTAGCCTGTAGCTACAGTAGAAGATACTTGCTAAAGACGCAACGCAGTGGGACTGACACAAAACCATGTAATTGCAAAGCTGTCTTTATGGTCACAGAGCCATGCCTGTGCCTATATATCGAAATGAGCTTTTAAACTGGAATATTAATATTAGAGAGTATCAGGACCTATGAAGATATTGAAATGAATTTTAAAAAAGAACAGAAACTTGAATACGTAGCAGGAATTACGTGGCTGATGTTTTTTTAGGTCTTATGAACACGAATGACACTCCAGTTGTGACTAATCTGACACAAACTGACTTTCTTTTTCCAGATAATATATATATAGAGAGCAATATTGTGAAGGTGTGTGGTTTAATAGTTAGTGTATTTTGGTTCACAATCTTAAAGTCGTGAGTTCGATTCCCGACGGCACGTTATGTCCTTGAGCAAGACATTCTTATTTCACTCAGTTTGCAAAAATGTGTTCTACATGTAGTTCAATGGGCCAACCTTACCACATTCGGTGTTTCACGCTGCATCTTCCTGAGAATCACGTTAAGGGTAAACCTGTCTACCGCGTGTCCAACCATTTGCAAGTAAGTTTCAGTAACAAACTGTTCCGTTCGTCGAATAAACTGGTACACACGTCGTCGTAACCGGCAGAGTCCCCATCCGTACAGTAATATATTATACAATCCAACATTATACTTTATCTCTATTTTATGACAGAACAGGTTGTAGTTTCAGGGTTATTTGGCTGACATTTCTAGCAGGCCGAGTGATAGCTTGTAGGGTATACGGCAAGCATTGGAAAACTTTATCAAGAATCAGGCTGCATTAAAAATAGCTCGGTTTGGAGAGAGGAACTGAAGTGTTAGAAAATGGATAAGCCGCCAAAGTCGGTAATAATTTATAAATTCCAAGAAAGTTTGTAGGTATCAATAAGATTAGTTTCTGTGGTAAGTGAAAATGCACTGACATTTCGGACTAATGTCCTTCTTCAGTAAGGTCAGGACATTATGCAAACAGATAATTTATAAACTATAATCAGTAGCAAAGAAGATGGAGTCAACCGTTAAAAAGTCCATCCTACCTTATGGCAGGCTGGACAATCAAAAAGTAAATTTAAGGAAATTTTCATCCGGCATGCCATTCAAAAAATCATGCGGGCCGCAATTTGCCCACGACTGGTGCAAGG
>NC_068985.1:52306484-52311474 GCF_001194135.2 Octopus bimaculoides | reverse complement strand
ATATATATATATATATATATATATATATATATATATATATATATATATATACACCCATATTATTACGTAGTAGACATTCATAACTTCCGTGTGTGGATATACAATATATATGTATCTACAAAGAAACATACAAGTATCCATACATGTGTGTGTATGTGTGTGTGTGTGTGTGTGTGTGTGTGTGTGTATGTGTGTGTGCCCACATTCAAACATACGTTCATAATAATGCATATACATAATACATACATATACGAAGAAAATGTCTAAAACTATATATGCGTGCGTTTTTGAGTGCGTGTGCGTACTTAGATATGTATTTCTGCATTCACTTTTCTATGTGTGCGTGTGCGTAGTGTGAGTGTGTTCATGTGTATATGGATGCATATACACTTAAACTATTCATGCACACATTCGTAAACCTACCTAACTTTCGTGTAAATGAAAAAGAGGATGAAATACAAATAAAGAGCTGCAACGTATAAAAGAAAAATCGTGAAAGTGAATTATTTTAAAAGAATTGTAAAATACTATTTTTTGGCTCTACTATCGCTCATTCTTTGTTTTGTATTGTCTTTTTTTCGCTTTTGCTTCCTTTTCTCTTAAGCAATTTCTTTAAACTGTCAGATTCGCGCCATTAACTTTTCAAACAATCTTGTTTGATGAAAAAATATTGCGATTCTAATTTAAGAAAGTTGTTATGTCGCCAAGAAAAATGTATTTTTCTGTGGGATTTTTTTCCAGCATTCACATTCATTTTGTCATACTACTACTACTACTACTACTACTACTACTACTACTACTACTACTACATCCACTACATCTACTACGTCTAAGGCGGCAAGCTGGCAGAATCGTTAGCACGCGGGGCAAAATGCTCGGCGACATTTTTTCCTGTCTTCACGTTCTAAGTTCCGCCGAGTTTGACTTTGCCTTTCATCCTTTCGGACTCGATAAATTATGTACCAGTGCAACACTGGAATCGATGTAATCGTCTAGTCCCCTCCCCACAAATTTCAGGCCTTGTGCCTATAGTAGTAACGATTTCTATACTACTACTACTACTACTACTACTACTACTACTACTACTACTACTACTACCACTACTACTACTAAGGCGACGAGCTTGCAGAATCACTAGTACGCGAGGCAAAATGCTCAGCGAGTTCAAGTTCCGCCAAGTTTGACTTTGCTTTTCATCGTTTAGAGGTCGATAAATTAAATACCAGTGAAACATTAAGATCGATGTAATCAACTAGTCTCCTCCCCCAAAATCTCAGGCCTTGTGCCTTTAGTAGAAAGGGTTATTATTATTTGACTTCTTCAGGCTCTGTCTTACTTGCTCTGGTTGATTTTGTGAGAGCGAACAGGTCTCTCTCATAAGCTTTGGTACCTGGAAGTTTGCTTTAGTATCGTGGAAAATACGCAACACCCAAGCACCAGTCTCAAATCGTAGCTGTCCCCAGTAGAACAGTTTTGGAGGCCTGCTCTGCCCTCATGTCAATTCCAGTATTTCTCGAACCTGGTTGTTAGTGCTGCAAGCGTCCCTGCAACTACTAGGATAACAGTTACTCTCCTCATTGCCCACATTCTTGCAATTTCGTCTTTTTCTCCACCTTTTCTAGTTCTTTGTCATCTACGCATGCATCTCTAGGTATGACAATATTATGATTTTGGTTTCCTTTTTACTTTTATCCACCACAACAATGTCTAGTCTCCGAGCATCGATTAGGAAATCACACTGGATTGTAAAACACCACAATATCTTATACTCATTGTTCCCAATGATGCCCTCTGGTTCATGTTTGTACCATTTCTGTGACCGCACTTTCCACACAGTCTCCCGTGAATAGACTTAACTACATCATCGTGCCTCTTTTGTAGTGTTTTGGGCAAGCTTGCTACAATCACTCACAATATGTGAGATTTTGTTGTTTTTTCCTGCTACATACCTTACAAAGGGCGATTTGCTGCTCTTATTTATTTGGAACTTGGCGTAATTAGTTCTCATTGCTTGTTCCTGGGTGCTGCATATCAGTGCTTCAGTGCATCCTTTCAGATCACATTAACTCAGCCATCTCCAGGAGTTAGTCTTTTCTTTCCCTTCGACTTCTCCGAGGTATTTCTCATGCATTGTTTTTATTTTCCAATAGTTTATTCTTTGTTCATCTTGTTTCATCTTGGGCGCGTCAAATTTTCGGTACGTATCTTTTTATTATTTCTAACAGCGATAAGCTGTTTGATGTATCATCTCAGACAGTTCTTCTCGTTGGCAATACAGATCTTATATCCTATAAGGCCTCTTTCTTCCCTGTTCCTAGGCGCATCTAGTCTATCAATATCGCTTTCTGGGAACAGTTCCTTATTAATTGTCATCACTTTCCTAGTTTTTCTATCCATTTTCTCAAGCTCATTCATTGTCCATATAACGACACCTGCACCGTATCGAATTAGGATATAGCCCATTATTATTATTATTATTATTATTATTATTATTATTATTATTATTATTATTATTATTATTATTATTATTATTATTATTAGTGAGCCGGTGTGATCTCCGTTTGGAAGACATGCTCTTCCGCAGCTCTTCTCTTTGACGGAGCTGCCACCTTGGATCAAAAAAAAAAAACAAGATTAGGCGTCTGGAGTCTGGAATGTCAGCAAGCGCTCACTACTCTTTATAAGTTGTGCAAAACGATCGTTTGAATAAGTTAGGCAAAATGGTAACTAAATATAGAAATGTGGTGGTGGGTAAGAGCGAGAACGTTCTTGAGGAAATTCTAGGCGTAGACGAGAATAAACTAACTGGCCTATTTCAGAGGACATTTGAGCCTGGTACTATCATGGATAATTTCCTAAAATCCCTGGCCTGGCAGTGCTACTGCCAATTCGCGATAAACCTTACAGACACGGAAGTGCTGTCAGGCAGGACTGTCCGAGATGCGCGCAGAGCGACGAAACCGTTCTGCATGCACTCGTGCAGTGTCCGTATATTGCTGACTTGTGGGGTTATGTTGAACAGCGGGTATCACAAGTGGTTTGAATCCGACTATCGGCCGAATTCATTCGAGGACCGCTAAACAAGAAAGACAGAGAAACAGACAGATAGATAGATAGATAGATAGATAGATAGATAGATAGATAGATAGATAGATCATGCTAATATCCTTACACCTAACCCGCTACTTCACGCATCGAATTTAGAAATTCCATTGCGTCTCAACACACTTTTCCTTTCTTTTCTCTTCTGTTTTATTTTTTCCGCCATACTTCACTCTATTTGTTATCATTTCCAATTCTTTTTCCTTCTCTTAATGCTTTTACTTCTCCCATACAAATGATGTTACCCGAAACGTTAGAATCTCTTAAATTAGTTTTTGATTGCCATAGTTTTCTCTCGCTCACCCTCTTTCTCTCTCTTTCTCGCTCTCTCTCTCTCTCTCTCTCTCTCTCTCTCTCTCTCTCTCTCTCTCTCTCTCTCTCTCTCTCTCTCTCTCTCTCTCCTTCTCTCTCTCCTTCTCTTTTTAATTATAAACACACCATAATTATTAATTTTTCGTTTTAATTTCTAGGATCTTTTCCTCTAAGAGTTTCAGTTGTTTAAATTTATATACTGTATATTGTTTTTATTCTCTTTACTTCATCGTGTATAAAGTTTTACTACTGTATATTTTTATCTACGCAGAACAAGTCTCCCGTACTTTCAAGATAGAATGCAACAACTTCCATTTTATCCTAACAATTGCATCTCTCTTCTGTTTTCTCTTTTAATATTTCCATTATACTCCACTCAACAATACCTAGTTGAAACACCTATCTCCACCTCTATCTTTATATTAAACACACCTTCAACCCGAATTACCATCAACTAGCCAAATTTTTCCACCATATCTGCAATGAAAACAATCGTTGATATGTTGGTGTCGTTCTCAATTCATTTTCTCCTATGTTTCTCAAATCTCTTACTTCTGTTTGACAACAAAAATAAGTTCGAAACGTTAGATCCACTTCCATCTTGCATTTGACGTATTTATATTCACTGTACACTTCTCTTGACCAATTTCTATTCCGTCTATTTTCTATGCATTTTACAACACGTAATTTGCCTTTCAAACATAATATGCGGTTTGCATTTTCTTTGCTCCATAGTGTATAGTTTTCTCCATTTTACTTGTGTGATTTTATCTGCCATCATATATATATATATATATATATATATATATATATATGTATATATGTATGTATGTATGTATTATGTATGTATGTATGTATGTATGTATGTATGCATGTATGTATGTATGCATGTATTTATGTATGTATGCATGTGCATGTGCAAATATAGGTGAATATATGTTTGCGTGTGTGTGTCCGTGTGTGTATGTGTGTGAGGGGTAAACTACACGCTTCAAATAAAAAAATTAGCGAAGATATGCCTGAACACTTTCCAACATATTTCTTGAGAAATAACACCACAAAACACCTTTTCTCTCTTTACTATATTTTAACAGTTGACTCCATCTTCTTGGCCACTGATTATAGTTTATAAATTATTTGTGTGCATAATGTCCTGACCTTACGGACGAAGGACACTAGTCCGAAATGTCAGTGTATTTTCACTTACCACAGAAACTAATCTTATTGATACCTACAAACTTTCTTGGAATTTATAAATTATTACCGACTTTTGGCGGCTTATCCAATTTCTAACACTCCAGTTCCTCTCTCCAAACTTTCTTCGATTGAAACTATAAAAATCTGGTATTAATGAAAGTTGCACAGACGTCTGGAGAATGGCCGTCATTGTAAGAAAAGTAAAAATAATAATTTGCTGATAAGTGTTTGGTACTGAAGGTTCTTATGTTAAAATATTTACGAGACGAAGCTGATATTTCATAGAAAACCAAAATGATAATCTTGTTTATGTTGTCAAAATGTTATCAGGCGCAAACATTAAATATTTCATTCTCATCTAATGGAAATATATGGATAT
>NC_068985.1:52304461-52306125 GCF_001194135.2 Octopus bimaculoides | reverse complement strand
TATGTATATATACATATATGTGTATACATGTATGTATGTATACATATATAAATGTATTTTATATATACATGAATATATAATCATATATATATATATATATATATATATATATATACATGCATATGTGTGTGTGTGTGTGTGTGTGTGTGTGTGTGTGTGTGTGTGTGTGAATATGTAGGTTTCTATGTATATGAAAATACTTGATTATATATAAATATATATTTATACATATTTTCACATATATAGATACACACAGAAACATTCATACACACATAAATACATACCTATGTATATACATACGCGCATGCATGTATACATATTATTCCAATATCGTTTGTTTCTCTATGCGATATTGAATCGTTGTTTTATATTTATATTTAGTTGTTTGGTGCGATAATTCTCCGGAAGCAAATCTCTGGATTTCGATTTTTATTCACGGAAATAAATTAATATTCTCAGAGTAATGCATAAACTTAACATTCTATTATCCAAAACTATATACTTGTGGTTTCGTCTCTATGCAAGATTTTTACAAATATTTTCTGATTGTCTTTAGTTCTTTAATATAAGGCCGTGTAACGATTTCTTTTTAAATTTTGGTGTTTGGTCAATAGATGTTATTTCCTAGGAAACCGGGCGATATGATATCACTAAACCCAAAATAGACCTTCAAGCAGAAATACGAGGGTAAACGTTCCCGGCTTTAGGGGTATTACGAAAGGGTAGAGCTGTTACCTTTACATGAGATGTAGGACAACTATTTAGGAGAAAATATGTAAAAAATCATGATTGTGTACCATATAGCTTTCTCTTTTTTGCAGATTTAACACATAACGGCAGCTCCTGCGGTGGATTTTGGCACAATTGAAGCAAAAGTGATCATGAAGTTCCTCTTTTTGCAATGCAAAGGAGTGGCAGAAATCCATGGTGAGATGAACGGAATCTCGAATGATGGCTGCCCATCTTACCCCACAGTGAAAACCTGAGTGCCAAGGTTTCAAACTGGTCACTTCAAGTTCACAGATGAACCTTAGTCCGGACGACCATTTATCAGGAATCCCAGACATCGATGTTTCAAGCTTCTTGGCTCTTGTCAATGAGATGTACCTAAGCGAAGCAACTTACTCAAAACTCATTGGTTCACCTTGGGTTATCATAGAAGGCAATTGCCTAAGGTATCGCGCAACGGGACTGAACCGTAAAGGACGTGGCTACAAAGCCATGTCTGTCCTTATGTTTATCTATTCTTACTGACACACGACAACTGCAATCCTTCTTTTCCAAAACTAGAAAAACATATTGCATAATGCCATTCCAGATACTGCATATGAGATTAAAAAAGGAATTAATAAAACAAATGAAACGGTGGAATGGTCAAGAGGGAAATATGAATGATAATAGGTGTGTTGAGTCAAGTATGACCTAGGGTTAAACAGTAACGGAAACATTATTTATGACTTCCATTGATTTAGAATATCTAGGCCAATGCGAAGCTACCTTTCCAGTGGAATGTAATTAATCGAATAATACACATTTATATATATATATATATACAATGTTTATATACCAAAAAGATTTTATAACATTTTTCTGACATAATTTAAATATATACTTTAACCATGTAACACAAGCCTTCTGTAGTTTTTTCACTCTTATTATCTTTT
>NC_068985.1:52303115-52303606 GCF_001194135.2 Octopus bimaculoides | reverse complement strand
ATATATATATATATATATACATGCATACATACATACATACATACATACATACATACATACATACATAAGCATACATGGGTACAGAACGTCACCATCTGTAAACAACATGATGTACGAAGACAAACGAGAAAAAATGGAAAGCAGGACAAGTAACACAAAGAATGACCCTTCATCAATTGTCGGTTGTCTATCTACTCCTCATTTCGAGCATTCAGCGACAATATGAGTGTTCAAAGACAGTTAATCCCATAACTTCCAAAATAAAATTTTGGATTTTACACAGGGTCAAAGTTCAGATCAAAAACAGGACAGCGGAGACATACAAGGAAACCGAACGAAAACAAACATAAGGGAAAATAGTGAACGCTGAGAGAAATATTTTCTTTGAAAAGAGAAAAGATAGAAGAGAGAGATAGAAGATGATCAGTCCTTAGAACGTCCGTACAGCAAAAGAAAGATGGTCACGTTAGGAAAAGGAAGATGGACGATGG
>NC_068985.1:52299536-52303105 GCF_001194135.2 Octopus bimaculoides | reverse complement strand
TATATATATATATATATATATATATATATATATATATTTGGCTTAGTTCATATATGTTTGTGACATATTTCAACTATTCAAAGACTAATACACTGCAGATACCGTGGAGAATATATCTCCCTTATGGTAAAAAGGTGTGAAAACACCCAGTTCTTTGAGGATTGCCATCTATTAGGAATCCCAGACATCGATGTTTCAAGCTTCTCTGAACGAATTTATGAAGTCATAGCTTCATGTATAATTCAGTCAACAACGTTGACAGATTTGCGCTGCCAATCGGGGAAAATAACGAAATGTTAGCACTAAGCAGTGTTTAGACATACGCAGAATTTAGGTTAGTTAAAATGTGTTTGTGAACAGTGGTTCTCAATTGGGGTCCTTGAGGATCCATATAAGATTTTGTGGTGGGGTCTACATAAGAAAATAGTAAATTGTGGATCCTTGGTAGTTTGGGGGTGGGGCTCCTAAGACAATTTTGCTTTAGATGTATGTGTTGCTAAGTATTGCAAGAAACAGCTAGGTTTCTTTCTCTAACATTTTACATAGTTCAACCTACACAAGTCAATGTGTGAAAAACAAAATAGGAATATTGAAAGACGTCTCTATAATACTAGTTTTTAAACATCGACTGGCTATGGGGGGTCCACCAGAATAAAAATGTAATCAAAGTGTTCCAAAGATTAAAAAAATGGTCGAGAAACCCTTGTGTAGAACATACTTGATTGATAAAGCTTAGTAAAACCAAAACATATTTCTTGTTTTCCCCAATTGGTTTCAAATTCCAGATCAGCTTCAATCTGTATTGTCTGTGTTGTCAAAATATTTCAGTCAACTGACCTTAAAAGAATTATCTGCATTATTTATGATATTAGATTTAGATTTTAAATAACCCGTTAGAGGGAGATTTCGTCCGCAAATTGCTTGGATATTCTCACGCGACATTATCCAAGTAATGGAGTAATCACGACACATTATAGTATACATTTGAGAGCCAAGAATATTTCCTTTGTTGAACAGTTTATGTTTTGCTGTTTGAAACTCATACATTCTAACTAACATACATTAAAATGTATCCTTGCGCTTGTTTACTTGTCCTTTTCTTTCCATTTGCAATGCTAGAATGTATAAAATCCAGCCAGCCCTCTCCAAACTTCACAGCTGAATTTCGGTTTTGTCAAGGGGAAACGTAAAAAAGCAAAATACAAGCTAGAAATTGATGACTTTTTAAAAGAATATTTTGACAAGTCTTTTTTTTCCTTTTCTAATGTTTCTTTTTTTCTTTTTTCCTTTTCACGGGGCGGTTAAGTCTCTCTCTTTTTTTTTTAATATTTTTGTAAGGAAATACTCTACATGTTGTGTTTTACAAATAATGTCAAGATACATTTGGATTTTAATTATCTCTCTTCATGTTTTCGTTGCTCTTTCACTTCCTCTTTGCTTAAATATGACGGACATGTGGTATAAATAGACAAAACCGACAGTCATTGTTTTTTACGAATTCCGATTGAAGACATAGTCAAAACAACTATTTTACAAACAACCACACCAAATCTGTTCCCATAGCCCTCGTCACCACAATACCAACACCAACATCACCACCACCACAACCACTATCATCATTACCATCGTCATCCATCTTTTCTTTTACCATATTTATTATTATTATTATTATCATTATTATTATCATCACTGAGTCGCCGAAATGGCAGAATCGTTACCACACCGAGCAAAATGCTTAGCAGCATTTCGTCCGTCTTTACGTTCTGAGTTCAAATTCTGCCGAGGTCGACTTTGCCTTTCATCCTTTCGGAATTGATGAAATAAGTACTAGTTACGTCCTGGCGTCGATCTAATCGACTGCATCCCACAAAAAATTTCAGGCCTTGTGCCTATAGTAGAAATGATTATTATTATTATTATTATTATTATTATTATTATTATCATTATTATTATTATTATTATTATTATTATTATTATTATTATTATTATTATTGAATGGGCAAGCTGGCAGAATCGTTAGCACGCCAGGCAAAATACTTTGAAGCATTTCGTCCGTCAGTACGTACCGAGTTCAAATTCCACCGAGGTCGACTTTGCCTTTCATCCTCACGCGGTGGATAAATTAAATACCAGTCAAGTACTGGGATCGATGTGATTGATTGTCCCTCTCCCTACAGAAATCCAGGACTTATGCCTATAGTAGAAAGGACTATATTATTATTATTATTAGTAGTAGTAGTAGTAGTAGTAGTGGTGGTGGTGGTGGTGGTGGTGGTGGTGGTAGTAGTAGTAGTGGTGGTGGTACTGGTGCAGGTGGTGATGGTGCTGGTAGTAGTAGCAGTAGCATGTATGTTTGTATGTAAGTATGTGTGTGTGTATGTATGTATGTAGGTAGGTAGGTAGGTGTGGATGTGTGTTGAATCTAAAACAATGTAATTTTGGATATGTGTGTGTATGCGTTGTATGTATGCATGTATGTATATGTTTATGTATGTATCTATATATATGAGAAAATGTGTATGTGTGTGTGTATGGGAGACAGAAAGAGGAAGGGAAGGAGAGTGAGAGGGTGTGAGAGAGAGAGTGGAAGTGAGATAAAAGGAAGCAGTGATCTGATTCAGAATGGAAAGAATTCAAAATTGCTAGAGAAGGCGACAGTACAACCGATAGTTATAGTTGTTATCGTCATCGTCAACGTCGTCACCATTGTCGTCGATGCCGCCGTCATCGTTGTCGTCGTTGTTGTCATCACATTACTAAAACGGGTTTAGCTAAGGGAAGAAAAAAACATTTTTTTTTTTTACGAAGTTATGAGAATTGAAGCTCTTTTGGCCCAGGAAATCATTGCGAAGGAGAGAAATCGTTTGCGATGCAAAGAATTGTGTTATTTAATATTACTACACTTTTAGATATGTATATATATAATAGTACACAATACGTTGGTCATACACAAAATAACTAAGCTAAAATATTAGATAATGTGTTTTTTTCATGGCTTATACCTAATTTTCCATTGAATTGAAATTAAATTGCTTTAACAGCTGTATAATTTTTAAAATGTCATTTTGTATTTAAACTGGTCAGTAATGACATATATAACAATATCCTACGAGCGTCATATATAAACATATATATATATATATACTGTTATATATATACATACATATATATGCATATATATATATACTATTATATATATACATATATACTATATATATATGTATATACATATATATACATATATAAACAAAATTAAGGGTTCAGCAACAGGTTGCTTCACCACATACCGAAGTTCAGAAATAGCAGCTAAAAATGCTGAAACTCCAACAGATAGCAGTTACCCGCAACTCACATAGGCAAAACAAGAAGAAAAATAACGAACTAAACTAGCCATATTTAATCATAGACATGTTTCTGGTTTAGAAGCATAAAAACTCTTCATTACCTCATCGGTATGATATTCCTGTTGTAAATTCGACGATACTGGCAAATGTGCATGCATGATCTAGCGCCATCATTGCAGTCGACACATTTTGAAAGTATCTCCAAATCTACATAGGCGAGCCAGC
>NC_068985.1:52295615-52298774 GCF_001194135.2 Octopus bimaculoides | reverse complement strand
TATATATACATGTATATATATATATGTATGTATGTATGTATGTATGTATATATATATTGGTAATTAGTAAAGGATTTCTCCAAACGTATACCGATTTGCTCACAGTTTGGTATTTAAAATAGGCTATTCAACGATTAGTATATAAATCCAATAATAATTCTCATGAGACAAAAATTCAGAGATATATTCCATTGGATTATTCTAAACATATTACCTCATTCATATAGGTTTCTTGGTATATTTAATATCAATAATAATAATAATAACAATAATAATAATAGTAATAATAATAATAATAATAATAATAATAATAATAATAATGTGTGTGTGTGTGTGTGTGTGAGTGCGTTCGTGCTTGTGCGCATGTTTCAGTCATTGGACTGCGGCTATGCTAGGGCACCGTCTTGCTACTTTAGTTGAAGTAGCATTAGCATTACCTTTAATTCCTTTTTCACATATATACAGATTCAAAGAGACCAACACATGTTTCTATTGTATTAATTAGTAACCGTTGAAATAGAAACATGTGTAGGTCTATTTGAAGCTGTATATGTGAAAAGGATTTAAATGTAATTCTAATACTACTTCATAATAATAACCCTTATTATTGTTATTATATATATATATTCTTTTATACTTTATATATATATATATATATATTCTTTTATACATGTTTCCACCCTAATGTCGCGGCAATGCTGTCTTATTCTTTTATTCTTTTGCTTGTTTCAGTCATTTGAGTATGGCCATGCTGGAGCACTGCCTTATAAGGGCTTTTAGTCGAAGAAATCGACCACAAGAAATTATTTGTAAGCCTAATGCTTATTCTATCGGTCTCTTTTCCCGAACCGCTAAGTTACGGAGACATAAACACACCAACATCGGTTGTCAAGCGATAGTGGAGGAACAAACATAGGCACAAAGAAACACAAACATAAATATATGAATATTTATATATACAACGGGCTTCTTTCTGTTTCCGTCTACTACATCCACTAGATCTCCAAAAAGGAGACGTTAAAGATAGTCAAATTTAGCACGAACAAACTTGTGTGTGTGTGTGTGTGTGTGTGTGTGTGTGTGTGTGTGTGTGTGTGTGTGTGTGTGTGTCTGTGTGTGTGTCTGTGTGTTTCAGTCATTGGACTGCGGCTATCTATGCTAAGGTACTGTCTTGCAGGGTTTAGTCAAACAAATCGACTCCAGTTTTAAGCCTGATGCTTATTGTACCCGTCACGTTGCGAACCGCTAAATTCTCAGGACGTAACCAAACAAACGCCAGTTGTGAAGCGGTGGTGGGAGACAAATACAATCAAAAAGACGCATAGACATAGATATATATGTATATGTGTGTGTGTTTGTGTATGTGAGTGTATGTGTTTGTGTTACTGTGTTTGTGTGGGTGTACAAATACAAAGGGCTTCTTTCAATTTCCACATACCAAATCCATTCACAAGTATTTTGCTGGTCCGAGGCTATTATGGAATACATCTTAAAAATGTCACGCAGTGGGATTGTACCTAAAACTCCGTGGTTGGCAAGCCAGCTTCTTAACCATGTATGTACATACGCAAGAGTATATGTATATATTCAATTTTTTCAAGGACAGTCTGACGAAGGTAAACAAACCGAAACTTCGGCATTACTGTCAAAATTTTCCTTGTAAATGTCTAATAAATATATACTCTACTAAAATGTGTTCAGTAATCTTTCAGTTTAATATTAAATTGTTCTGGTATAGAGCTTGACGTAAAACATTTAAGTGCGTGTGTGGTGTGTGCGTGTGTGTGTGTGTATGTGTGTGTGTGTGTGTGTGTGTGCGTGTGTGTGTGTGTGTGTGCACCTGGTATGTGTGGCTGATTACTGTGTATTTATATTCGTTTGTTAACCGCCTGCACCCTTCATAACCGTGTAAAATTGGTTTACGTGCTTGTAAATTACCGGATCGGCAAAAGAGATCGATAAAATAAGTACCAGACTTGAAAAAAGTACGAGGGTTGATTTGTTCAACTGAAGCTCTATGATGCCGTGCTCCAGCATGTCTGCAGTCTTATGAATAGAAAGAGTAAAAGAGAAAGAATTAAGAGACCAAGAATAGAAATGAAGACGCCATGAATTCAGCCCTACCCTGAAGCATTCTCAATACTGAGCCCTATCCTCTAGTGTTCGCCGTCTATTAGCTTCTAAAGAATGAGTAATGGCTAACATTGGCGTGCGATATTTTTTGTTTTGTGTTTTTTATGACAGGAGGGAGTTATCTGACAAAGAATATTATTGATAGCACCATTAGGGTTGTGTAAAGTAGAAAAACAAAAGAAAACTGAGCGTATTAGAATTCTCGCAACTCGGTGTAGAATGCATGTCTTCTCACAGCTAATCTGTAATGATTCACGAGTAGAAAAAATTAATTGAAATATAGGAAGGAGGATCATTTAATACACACATACACACACACACACACACACACACACACAAACACACACTCATATATATATACATATATATATATACCCATATCAGCAAACTTTGACACTCCTGTAAATCTTACTATAATGGGTTATAACGGAGCCAGCGTATGTCCGTATAAACTACCACTGCGGTTACGTTTCCTGGTACAATATCTCTATCAGGTAAATGGAAGGCGAGCATTGGTTCAAAGCTGCACCAACCCAACCAAGCCACACGCATACACGCACACATGCACACACACACGCACTCACACACACATTCACTCACTCATCCTTTCTTTTCACAACGTCTTGTAAATTTCCCATCCCAGCTCTTATGAATTTCTCAATCACGTGATCAGTATAGTAGGTCCTCTGTATTGATTGCAAACTGATCCTTTGTATGACGTCGTTTGTTGCGAATGCAAGTTGAAGCTTTCCGTGTTCTAATAGGATACAAATGGGCGGGAGCACACATACATACTCACACACACACACACACACACACACACACAGATACATATAGCGTTAAGAAAATTTTCCGAGGCACGGGAGTAGCTGTGTGGTAAGAAGTTTGCTTCCCCGCCACATCGGTGTCTTCTACTACAGCCTCGGGCCAACCAAAGCTTAGTGAGTGGATTTGATAGACGGAAACTGAAAGAAGCCTGTCGTATACACACACGCACACGCACACACACACACACACACACACACA
>NC_068985.1:52293673-52295221 GCF_001194135.2 Octopus bimaculoides | reverse complement strand
AAGGGAAATCTTAGAAGGAGCAAATCCAGGCAACCAATAGAAATTTACAGCATAATTTTAAACAGCCAATCAAATAAATATGCATATAGATTTATAAATTATTGAACAAAATTATTGAACAAAATTACATGTAAAAGTCATATATGAAAATTATGCATCATGTACGTTGGGTTCAGGTACCGAATTGAGGAGTGACAAATAAAGAGATAAAAATTCGAGGTAAGGGCTTCCAAAAGGATCTGTTCAAATCAATAAAGAATTTGATGTTTATGCGAAATGTCGGATGAGAGTTAAGAAATTTAAAAATTCAAGGGTAAATATGTAGATAAATAGGTTGATAAAATTAATATATTCAGATTCGAGCATATTAAGTATTCCAAATACAGAAATATAATGCCTCCCTCATCAGGATGGTTTCCTGTGTGATGAAATCCTACATGGTAATAATTTATCTGATGTTTTTTTCTAAAAAGGTATGCTTGTTCGCCGCCAGGGGTAGCATCAACGAACATGACTCTCAGGTATTTTTTGTTATCATACCATGAGTTGGCCTTATCTATCTTTTTTCTGGTCTTTTCTGCACTGTTCCAGGATTTACTCCTGTATAGTGGGCAGATCCCCTTTGCCTCACTCTCTATGATGGCTTTGTTCTTAGCCCTGGATCTTTTGCACACTCTAATCCTGTCTCTTTGGATGTAGCCAGAGAATTGCATACGGTGGATTAAGTGTTGTATGTGTCTTTCCAATTCCATAGGGTCGCACATTCCTTATCACTCTCACCAAGTCAGCTATGAGAATATTGAACTTGGAGTTGTCCGCCATAGTTGTGTTCTAGTGGACAAGGTATTTAGACGCCATGGGTTTGGCATAATGGGAATGAAGGATCTGGATCTTATTGTTCTTGGTTTTTATCCAGAATACCGTGTCTAAAACTGGTAGCCTATAGTTAGGGTGCATGTTAGGGTAGTCTATCGTTACTTTGATACGCTGATGGATGAAGTTAGCTATTTGCTGGATGCTCTCCATAGTGTTAGATTCTAGATCATCAACGTTTTCTTGTAGAGGTGTTTTAGCTACTATGTTGATATCATCCACATAGCGGAATTATATGCTTAGGATTATGGAGTTCACTGCTAATTTCTCTTTGAATCTCCTATCCGGACAATGGACATGAGTTAGAATAAGAGCAGTAATAATCTAGTGAAGAACAAATATACAGTGCGTATGTTTATTTGGTAAAAAGAAAAAATGACCATCCCGAAATACAACAATATTTGTTTCAGCACACGACTTCACATCAGGAATCTTGCAACATAAATTCATAAACGTGTATATATATATATATATATATATATATATTATTAACCAAAAATATATATCCGGAATATATTCAATGCTGAATTCTATTCCGGATTTTACACGTGTACCGAGAACAACTCAGAAAGATTCCCGCTTGTTTACCGATGTATATGGATAAGCATCATTCCCTTTGCTTGGCCGGATACATGCGTGTTCGTTTTGGTAAGGTGAAGATTCTGTTTATTTGTA
>NC_068985.1:52290880-52293311 GCF_001194135.2 Octopus bimaculoides | reverse complement strand
TTTGCATTTGAGGAGGTATTTAACATATTCTCCTCTCAAATTCACACAGTTATTGCAGCGATCCTTCATTTTTTTCTAAGCCCTGTAAAAGAACTAGGAAGGTTGAGCCTCGAGCCAGGCCTTTCCCAATACTCTTAAACCCAGGAACTTTTCAGCACCCCCTTGTATCTATACACACAGACACAGGTACACACACGCACACACATACACGCGGTTCTGAAGAAGATATACTAAGGTGGCGGTTCCTTATATTTTCAGTCGATCAATCGATCAGTTGATAGGACTTAACCGTGAACCCACCCAACGCTAATCCTCTGATAAATAGATGAATACAACCCACTATAGCTGTCTCTTTTCTACATCACTCTGGGAACAACATAACATCTTAACTTGATAATGGAACCATATAGGTATACAAATTTGACTAGTGACAGACTTTGATGCCGGATTACCCGGATTACCCAGAGTACAATACCAATCACAGATTTTTTTTGCTAGCTTGATGTTTCTGTATCTACATTTGACGTATTAACATGTTGCAACGCGCTGTTTGAGAACCACAGTAGGTGATTTTAAAAATTCCAGAATCTGAACTTATCACAGCGCGGCAGTTCCCTCCAAATACAATTGTTTTTCTGTTTTTGTTTATTTTTTACTAAGGATAAGACCGGTTCAAATCGATATTTAGATGAATTTCGGTCGAGTGTTCATCTAAGTTTTAGATGAACTCTCGATATAGAGAGTTAGTGATCTAGTCATTTTATTTACAAACCACTGTCTTTTACTATAATATATATTTCTATGCATCACAAGCCATCCTTTTCTTTTTAGTCAGCAGATTGTTGTCAGTTTAATCAATTTCAGTACATGGTAGTATTTATTTTATTGGTCTCGGAATAAAGAAAGAAAGCCCTATTGTTGACTAGTTTTGAAATCAGGCCATCAATAGATGTAGTGTATGTAAATAACTGGTTTTTATTTACTTATGTCTTTTACCATCTTTATCCTGGTTTACCTTTAAAATGATTTCTTATTTAGATACAAATCCAGCAGTTTTGAAGGGAGTGGGCTTAGACCTTATCATTGACTTCAGTTTTCTTTATTGGTGCTTATGATACTATATTTTCTCGACTCTCGGAGAAAGGCAAAACTGACTTTGACAGAACATGAAGTCAAAACGTAAACGGCCGGTAAAAATGCTGTTAAGAATTTTGTCCAACGCTCTATAGATTTTACCAGGTGGCCAACTTAATAACAATAATAATCCTTTCCGCTAGATGCAATGGTCGGTCCGAAGCTATAGTAGAAAAAACTTGTTCAAGGTGCCATGCAGTAGGATTGAACCCAAGCTCACAAGGTCGGGATGAAAACTCCATTACCACACAGCCACGCCTAATAGTTGATGTATTTCTTTTTGAATTTTGACACAAAATTAGTTGACTGCACCCTATATTTATCGATGGTTAAAGCAAAGGTTAACTGTAGTGCGTAGGTAGGGTGGCATTACTGTCACATTTTTGTGTTAACTTTGGAGAAAAGGAAAATAAAACAAACTCCACAAAACCGTTAGTGTAGCTGAAAACGAACTGAACTGCCCACAAGGGGGAGGAGAAATTACATCTACGTATGAAAAGGAAAGGCGAATCTCATGGATAATAGATAACACACAACAAAAGGGATAAAAAGACGGCTAAACTGAAGATAAAGACACATCTTAATGATTCCCACGCACCCCCTCGCCATATTGCCGTGAACAAGGTCCTGAATTAACGAGTTGACGCTGGAAACAAGTCAAAGAAAGTTGAGGTTTTATAATATTCAAATACGTCCAGAGCAACTCAACCAACCTCAAGCTACGTTGTTATTGCTGTTGTCTGGTGACGGGACCTACAATTTAATGGGGATGATGATGACGTTGGTGGGGGGTGTCAAATTAGGGTGTAACAATAGTTCTTTCAAAGGTGACAGTAGCCGCCTTTATAAATAAATAATGCAGGATCATCGATGTTGTTGTTGTTGTTGTTGATAATATTGATGGAACTATTTTCATGAAAACAACTACAACTACCACTACTACTACTACTACTATTGCTGCTGCTACTACAACAACTACTACAATTGCTGCTACTATATATATTCAAACGGTTGATGTTTACATATATGTGTGTGTGTGTGTGTGTGTGTGTGTGTTTTATCTTTTACTTATTTCGGTCATGCGACTGCGGCCATGCTGGGGCACAGCCTTGAAGAATTTATAGTCGAATGCATCGACCATAGTACATGTTTTTAAGCCTGGTACTTATTCTATCGATCTCTTTGCCCGAACCGCTACGTTATGGGGACATAAACACACCAATACCGGTTGTCAGGCGGTGGAGTATGGCAGGAGAAACAAACAGACACAAATACATATATATATACGGCGGGCTTC
>NC_068985.1:52288099-52290707 GCF_001194135.2 Octopus bimaculoides | reverse complement strand
TATATATATATATAAAGATATATATATATGTATGTATTTATGTATCTCTTCTATTATTATAAATCTTCTATTATTATAAATCTTCCACTAAGAAGAGAGCCGGTTTCCAACAAAGTTACAAAGCTCTATCTCTGGGATGTAGTTAACACAGAGAAATTCACATTTGGAACTTGAGAAAAGTCTTGCATATTTTTACTGTTTCACTCAAAGATTACTCTTGTAATGTACGAATTAGCCGGTCGAATTCTCTTTCTGAAAATCCCAGTTTATCCAGACTCTTTTTTAAGCATTTACTTACAAAACCTAGTGCTCCAATTATTATTGGTATGAATATGAATTCATAGTCTGGGTATAGAAGCTGGAGGTTTCGAAGCAGTTTTCCATAGATATCTTCTTTTTCTTTGATTTTCAAAGAGATATTTATGTATGCATGCATGTATGTATGTATATATGTATGTATGTATGCATGTATGTATGTATACATGGAAAAAGAAATCGACTGGCTAATTCATACAATACTAAGGCAATCTGCGAGTGGCACAGTAAAAGTATGCAAATGTGAATTTCTCTGTGTTAACTATATCTCAAAGATGGAACCAAGTATCTTTGTTGGAAACCGGCTCACTCCTCAGTGAAAGATTTATGTTAATCAAAAAATAGAAGAGACATACATACAAACAAAAATACTTTGTTGTTGATGTTGAAACTCAAATGAAGGAGCCTTGGATCTTGGTGAGAAACTGGCTCTTTCTCTATTGGCAAGAAATCTTGAAATAAAACTGAACAATGACATACATACATACTATCATACATACATACATACATACATACATACATACATACATACATACATACATACATACACAAGTGCCGTTCTTTATGTGTTGAACGATTGGTCAAAAGAATATTTGTGGAACTTGAAAATAAAAACAGCCACCAAGTTAAAAGACAAGAGGCCAGATGTTGTGTGGGACCACAAAGAGAAGATAAGTTCTGTTATGAAAATCACCTACCCTCTGAACACTAGCGTTGTTAGAAAAATACAAAAAGATATCTATGGGTCATTGATAAGGAATTTGCAAATCCAGTACCCAAGACACACTTTCAGCTTCATACCTATTATTGGAGCAACAGAATACATATTAACCCGTCTGGAACAAAGTATAGCTGAACTTGGGATCTTGGGGAGACAATGCAAATCTTTAATTCATACTCTTCGAGTGATCATGATATCTGGGACTATAAAATTCGGCATTACCTTCTTAAAATTTAAAGGATGAACAAAACAGGATTCTTTCCTTTACAACTTCGCTATCAAATAGGTGGCCGGTCAAAATTTATTCTAAATTAAGCAGAAAAAGAGAACACACACACACACGTAGGCACGCACGCATACATACATACGCACACAGACACACACGCACGTGCACACATACACACATACATACATACATACATGCTGTTAAACTCTATTAAATAACTCGCATTTATTCTATTGACCTAAGTTACATAAAAACAAGGTTGTTATCGGCATTATTTGAAGACTAAGTATAAGATAATTTAGTTCAAAGCTGTACTGTTTCGATAGATTTGTCATTCCCTTTCTATATCAGACCGGTTAACCATCACTTGCAAACGAGCATAACTTGGTTACCACGGAATCGAACTTATGACTTTACGAACGTAAGTTGTATACCAATAGCACAAACTATACACCTTCATATAGAGTACGATGAGAGATATTTTTTATAACTACTGGGATTATTTAATTGACACCTGAGTAATCAAAAGCAGGTATAACAATCATTCGGTGAGCAATGACTTTCGATCTGACATTGCACTTTGCCATTGCATCTCATTTTTCAGAGTGTACATAGTTGGGGATTAAACAAATATTATTAAATAAATAAATATTAGATAACGATGAGTCTTTTAGTATTTTTGGTAAGGTATTTCGTGCTTATTGCGTTATATATAATAATATTAACTCAACTAGTTTTTTGTCATGTGATAGCTACTCTGGTTAATCTTCTGTGTTTTTAGTTTTTAATATCTAATTTCTCATATATTCGTGTACAATATTACCTGTTCAGTAACTCTTTCATCACAACATAAGCTCAAATAATAAACTGTATTCCCCGCTGTGGAGGTCTAATGAGTAATACATCTGAAACAGATCGAGGATTATCTTCCATTTTTGTTGTTTTTTTTTTCTAAAAGAAATATATCAAAATTGACACAAGGCATTGATCGTATACTGTCTTTTTCTCATCGCATAGATATTTCTAATTAAACAATGTTCATAACATTAAACTACACACCCACTAACCTAAATTCGATAAGTATCAAATTAATTTGTCGTTTACTCCACATCGTATTTGACTTTAAAAGATTCAACAATAAACATTTTAAAATCTACAAATGAATTTAGTAGTTCAACTGTCTGATATTCTCAAACAGGATTGTCAGCGAGATGTCTTTTAGTATCTGAACTGGTTCTCTGCGTTCTGAATATCCATCTAACAATTCAAATTTTGCCCACAGTTAAATTTATTTTCTCAATCGTGGGACCACCACAGATGAGTATTATATATATATATATGTATAT
>NC_068985.1:52287473-52288089 GCF_001194135.2 Octopus bimaculoides | reverse complement strand
GTGTGTGTGTGTGTGTGTGTATATATATATATATAAACTGCAAGATGTAGAAGGAATCTGGTTGTCTACTTACTTCAAACGATGTCGACGACCATGACAACAACGATGTTGATGATGTGAAGGAGGTGGAGGGAAAAGAGGGGAATGATGCCGATGACAACGACAATGATGATAATGATGAGGTGATGATGATGACGATGATGAGTACCGGTCTACCAATAACTCTTGTTTCCATTATGACCAGTGTTCCTTCCCATCCTATCGTGGGCAATGTCGCCTTTTTTTATTTCTGTGGAGTTCATATAGGCGCAAGAGTGGCTGTATGGTAAGTAGCTTGCTTACCAACCACATGGTTCCGGGTTCATTCCCACTGCGTGGCACCGTGGGCAAGTGTCTTCTGCTATAGCGTCGGGCCAACCAAAGCTTTGTGAGTGGATTTGTTAGATGAAACTGAAAGAAGTCGTATATATATGTGTATATATATATATATGTGTGTGTGTGTGTGTGTGTGTATGTGTGTGTGTGTGTGTGTGTGTGTGTGTGTGCTTGTGTGTCTGTATTCCCCCCCCAACATCGCTTGACATCCGATGGTTGTGTGTTTACGTCCCTGTAACTT
>NC_068985.1:52284008-52286640 GCF_001194135.2 Octopus bimaculoides | reverse complement strand
TATATACATACATATGCGTGTGTGTGTGTGTGTGTGTGTGTGTGTGTGTGTGTGTGTGCGTGTGTACTCCCTGATTTTAACACTTTAGAAGAGCGGGAAGTGATCTGTGACAAGTCATAAGAGTTAACTTGTTGAACGGTCCTTACTCTCAGCCTTTTGTATTTTATCTACAAGTTACATTTTCCCAGGGAGACTAAATAGATGTTTATCAAACATACTGTATATAACACATGCATAAATGTATCATATAACCATGCCCACGCAGTAATGGTATTTTTGCTTTCGCTATTAAAATATTGTTAACTTTTATTTGGTTACTTTAGGGATATAACAATTATTGCGTGAGAGATTCATTTTAGCATTTGAAAACGCTTTTAACTATACATAATCATTTATTACTTGATAGAATAATTCAATGACCAGACCATAGACGGTGCGAGGAAAATTTTTGACTCCACGTAATAAATGATTATGTAAACATAACAGTTTTTGTGTGTTTTAGAAACAATTAATATGCGTTTACCACGCTGTAATAGCGTAAAACTCTTGCCAGACAAGTACAATTTCGAAATTTAAGGCGGTTGATTTCTAGCAATAGACATAAGGTCACACTTTTAATGAGGACGACGAGTAGTGTGATCAGTTTAGTTGAAAAAGCTCTATCACTATTAATTTATCGACCGACAAAATGCAAAATGCAATGGATTCGTAAAAGCTTTAAGGCCTTGGAAAAAAAATAACTTTCAGCATTTGTTCCAGCTCTTAACGTACGGAGGTCAACTGTGACTCTCATCCTTTTAGTTCTTAGGTCAATTATATCAAGTAACTCACTTCCCTTAAAATTATTTACTTTATTTAAACCCTTTGCTACTTGTGGAACATAGGCCATCGACCACTTTTCTTTGCTGCTCTTAACTCTGCACGGTCTTTTCTGCCTCTCCCCAGTTGGATCTCTGCATTTTCAGTTCCTGCTCAGAATTCTGCCTCCAGATATTTTTAGGGTGTCTTCTCTACCAGAATCTTTGTAGGTTGCTGATCAAGGTCTGATGTGATTCTCTGAGGGTAGACCTTTATCTTTCAGCTCTTGTAGCGTTTGAATCGCCATCGCTACTTCTAAAACTTTGCTTTCTTCTAGATAGAGATGGTCAATATTAATCTGATCTCTATCCTTTAATCTATTCAGAATGGGAGGCTCTACCCAGCGCTGGATTAACCATTAAGCAAAATAAGCACGTGCTTAGGGCATTAAGGGAAGCACGTGTCTATGGCACCACAGAGATAGTAAATGGTTTACAGCACAAAAGAAATCACTTTAAACTTGCTAAAATAATATTCGGGATGCCTTATCTTTACTAAATATAGAAGTAGATTTGTTACGTAAGATTAATTTTGAGGAACTGACCGAAGATTTTCCAATTAAAAAAAAAAGAGAAAAATTTTCAAATATAAAGCGGAAGTATACAAAAATAAACATTATTTTACATCTTATGTTTCATTTTGAAAAATAACAATTTATTTTAAGGTTTTTTATTGTTTATATGTTGAATTACACATACATGGGGGCACCAAAGTCTTTTAAACGCTTAGGGCCTCTAAGGTCTTAATCAGTCCCTGGCTCTATCATGGGCTTGTGTTCTGCTAGTATAGCCGTCGGGGTCATTAAGGTACAGAAGCCATAACATTAACTTGATTGTGCTTAAATTAAAAACAGTTCAACGGGACCCTCGAAATGGTGAAAAGAAATTCAAGTCCTCGGTGGAATTTGAACTCAAAGCTGGCACGTTACTAAATACTGTTAAGATATTTTCTCTGGTGTTTTACCAATTCTGTCAATTGATATTCATTTTCTATTCCGTTTATTTTTTTATTTTCGGAGTCAACCGTTGATGTAATGAAAATAACAGATCTAATGAAATAGCTTCGTTTACATACCTCAAGGATATGTAGCAGGAATGGTGTTCAGTGTACTCCTACATATCTGCTGGGATTTGAACTAATAATGTAAAAGAGCCAGGATAAACAATAAAACATACCGTTACACATGCTTTACCGTCTCTGCCAACTCACTCAGTAGTTTACGTTACACTATTAAATGCTTAAAAACCGTAAATCATAAGATTATCTTTCTGTTCCTTTTATTTATCGCAGGAAAAGGAAGGAAATTATGAGAGGGTGGGGATAAAATCGTTATACATCCCTGAGAGGGAAGTTAGTAAGAAATGTAGATCTACAAGGAAAGTATGTGAAGTGAGTTATACCAAATACACGGCGGCCATATTTTGCGTAATCTAGTATTGTTGTTGTTTATTTCACATCTTTATTTTTATTGTTTATTGTTTGTTATGTTCTAAGAAGCTCTTTACTTTATGAAATGTAGCAGCCGCAGTTATATGTGATTTGGCTCGGTGTGGTATGTCAGTTAACTACATGAATATAGGCATTCCTTTTGCATCTTTCTTTCGCTGTCTTCCTTTCTTCTCCTCCACTTTCTCGCTCTCTCAGTACAGACACACACAAACAAACAAACACACAAATATATACATATGTACATACCTTTACGCACAAACACACACTCATATATATATATATATATATATATATATATATATATATATATATATATATATATATA
>NC_068985.1:52282586-52283666 GCF_001194135.2 Octopus bimaculoides | reverse complement strand
ATATATATATACATATATACATGCACTTATAAAGGTACATACATACATACATACATACATACATACATACATACAGATCATAGTTTCGAAGATGTAATCAATGCATTTGTATATTTTCAATATTTCGATATTTCGGTATTTTGTTCCTGAATTAAATGGAATTTGTAAATGAAAAGAAATGAACTGGCTAAGTTAGCAAGAAACGAACAACGTTCTCCACATAAATCTTATAAATTGTTGACTTTAAATCGCAAGTCGGGTAGGTGTTCAGAGGAATTGAATTCATGTTCACTCAGTTCATCTTGTTTCGATAAATTTATATTTCTAAGACCTATTTGAATATGAGAATCATGTTTTATATTTTGCTATCTGTTGATGTGACTTAACTAAGTCTTTCTACCATAGGTATATGCCCTGCAGTTTATGGGGAGAGAGCTAATCGATAACATCGACCCCTGTGTTCAACTGGTAATTATTTTATCGCGTTCATTTTATTGGCGGCATTTGAACTCAGGACATGAAGAGCCAGAAGAAATACTGCTAAATATTTTGTCCGATGAGCTAATGATTCTGCCAGGTCGCAGCCGTAATAATATCAATTCTTTCTAATTTTGGTCCAAGGCCAGCAATTTCGAAGAGTAGGAGTAAGTTGATTACGTTTATTTCCGTGCTCAACTTGTATTTCTTTCATGGAACTCGAAATGATGAAAGTAAATTCGATCTCAACGGCTTTTGAATTCAGAACATAGAGCCGGAAGAAATGCAGTTAAGCGCTATGTCCGCTCGCCATCTTTGAGTTAACTAATAATGGTTCTTGAGTTTTGGTTGAACGGAAAGCTGACCTCTGTTAACCATTTATTTTTCTTCATATTAGGGGTTGCTTAGGCGGAGAACTGGCAGAATTGTTTGCAGATCGGGCATTAGCGACAGTTCGTCTTTACGTACTTAGTTCAAATTCCGTGGAGGTCGACTTAGTCTTTCATCCATTTCGGGGTCGATAAAATAAGTACCAGTTGAGCCCTGAGGTCGATGTAATCGACTTAACCGTTCCATCGAAATTGCTGGCCTTGTGCCTAAATT
>NC_068985.1:52281264-52282345 GCF_001194135.2 Octopus bimaculoides | reverse complement strand
AAATTTGAAACCAACACCAGGAATTCCTACAAGACGACGAGCTGGCGTAGTCGTTAGCACGCCGGGAAAAATGCCTTGCAGCATTTCGTCCGTCTTTACGTTTTAAGTTCAAATGCTGCTGGGGTCGACTTAGCTTTTCATTCTTTCGGGGTCGATAAAATAAAGTGTTAGTTGAAACACCGTCGTCGATATAATCGATTTACCTTTTCCTCGAGAGTGCTAGCCTTGTCTCAAAATTTGAAACCAGTATTAGGGATTCCTGCAAGGTGCGAGCTTGCAGAATCGTTAGCTCCAAAGGTTCAACAGCTCCAAAGCAACCATATGGTCTTCAGAAGTAATGAGGGCTTGCAAATTCATGCTGAACCCCACTCTTGACCATTTATCCTTCCTCGTTACCTCCGCGCTTATCACAAGAGTAACAATGAACAGATGTATGTCGCTGCTAATTCCCCAGTGTTAATCTGGTCCATGTACTGTAGTACACGTGTGTTGGAGTGCGGTGTACATCTCATTACTTTGCTGGTTTTTTTTGCTCAATTTAGGTCCCGAAACGCAGGTAGACACTATCGAATGTCTTGAAGTGGATGATACTATACCACACACAGACTAGAGCCTCCTTCAGTCACTTATAGAATATATAAAACGCTCGATCTCTTCATGTGAAAATTTCTCCTCTATCCCCGTCTTAAACAATTTTTTTCGTCAGGGAAACAGTCCTTCGTGACACATCGCTTCCACACTTATATATCTGACTAAATTTGTCTACATCTAAAATTTCTTCAATGGGTGCGACATTTTCAAAGCTGTGTGTAGAATGTCTATGTTGTCGTTCTAGTTATTAAGCAACTCAACGAAATCACTGTTATTCGTGTCACAATCCACACATAAATATACATACATATATACATATTTCAAAATGTGTCCGCTCTGCTGTGTAACGTTTATGATACGTTTCTTTCATATTTATTTTCCATTGTATTTTCTATGCTTCTGTGAAAGCTTTTATTTCAAGAGGGAAGGAGCATTTTTCGCTCGCTTCATAATCTTAAATATTCCACACCGATACACACACACACACACA
>NC_068985.1:52277026-52281187 GCF_001194135.2 Octopus bimaculoides | reverse complement strand
TAGGTATTGAACAATATTTCTTTGGATGAAACTATCCATTCATGAGTTTAACATATCCTCTGTTAAATTTAAAATATATATATATATATATATATATATATATATATATAATTCGGGTAACAATATCGTAACGTGTATTTAAGAGGTCTTATGTCGTTATTTGGCTGGTACATGTTATCCTACTGGATGACATGGGCTGGATATACATGCGGAACTCCTCTTCGCATAAGATTAATAGAATAATATACCCCGAGGATGGAGGATACCAGGTTTTAATAGTAGATCACAACATTTGTCTCTGCACCGCACACCAGATTTAAGTTGCTGAGTTTATATTCAAATAACATTATGGAAGAGCATTCTTTATAACTAGCGGGACCCATGAATAGTTCACGAAATTAATGGTAAACTTATTTGGTTATTTCTGAAAAGTGTATCCAAAAAATCTGAAAGTGTAGCCTGTGTTGTGTCTGTATCGCTCATCGGATCTGTTCAGTTTGGCTCACAGATTTTTTAATCAATTTTTATTTAACTAAACAGTTTGAAACTTCGTAAACTGGTGTAATTTCTCACGCAGAACACGGTTTACTTTGAACATTTTTGACAAAATTTCGTATTTTAGAAGTTATCGTATTTGGGTAATTTTAACCAATCAATGACGTGTATTCCAGTTGAAGAAAGCTACTGCTGTTTGCGATAGTAATCGAAGAGGAACAACTTCCGAGTCATCTCCACAAAACGTCACCACTCTGTTCTATTCTATTTATTGTTTACTGCCTGTGTTGCATATTACACTCTTTTTTTGTTTTTTGTTCTCGCGTCGGAGTAACCACCAAACATCGAAGAATCAACACGTGTGTGTATGTGTGTGTGTGTGTGTGTGAGAGAGAGAGAGAGAGAGAGAGAGAGAGAGAGAGAGAGACTAAAAAACTTCTTCAAGGTGATGCTCCCATATGACTGTGCAGTCTGACTGAAACAAGTGAAAAGATATAAAAAGTTATATACTTTTATTCTTTTATTTGTTTTAGACATTTGACTGCGGCCATGCTGGAGCACAGTCGCGAAGGGTTTTAGTCGAACAAATCAATTCTAGAACATTTTTAAAGCCTAGTACTTATTCTATCGGTCTTTTCTGCCGAACCGCTAATTTACGGGAACGTAAACACACCAACACCGTTTGTCAAGCGGTGATGGGGAAAGAACAGACACAAAGACGCACACACATAGATATATACATATATGCCTAAAGGACGGGCTTCTTGCAGTTTCCGTCTGCCATATCCATTCACAAGGCTAGGCTTTAATCGGCCCGTGGCTATAGTAGAAGACACCTTCCAAAGGCGCCACGCAGTGGGACTGAACTGGAAACCATGTGGTTGGGAAGCTAGCCACTTACCTCACAACCACGCCTGTACCTCCATGTATATATTCGAATCTATTCCATCGCATCTGATCACATCAAAACTGCGCCATAATCGTCATCATCATCATTATCCTGAATAACAGGATGCGATTTGATAGGCGTGTAGGTAGTTAGCATGAAGGTGTATGCTGGTGGTGGTGGTGCTGCTGGTGGTGCTGGTGTTAGTGCTGGTGCTGGTGGTGGAGGCGTCTATTGGTGTATCAAAGAACGTAAGCTTTTTTCCATCACCAGCAGCAACAGCAGCAGTTAGCATATTTTCTGTGGAAACAGCAGTAGGCAGAGTCTTGTTAAGAGGTCGAAGGTGACAATAATACTTAACCACCACCGCCATTACCTCCGCTGTCGGCGTCAATAGATCATTCTACTATTTCTACCACCACCACCACCATCACTAATACAACCATTACTGCCACCACAACTTCACACTTTTCCTTTCTTTATTTTCCTTCCTTCCATCTTCTTTTTTTTCCGTTATTTCTACCTGTTATTTCTCTTATTTATTTCTACTCTTTAACTGGTGGAAGCTGTAGAGCGTTGTATGATGTTATTAGTGACTCTTTCACATTCTGATTTCGATTTCTGCTGTGATTGACAAATTTTCTGCTATGATTGACATTTTTATAGTTTCATCAATCCACTCCCTTAAGTGGGTACGTTTTTAATTGAACCCGAACGAATGAAAAGCAAAGTTGTCCTCAATGGGAAATATAGCTTTGAGACTTTGCTAGTTTAAATAAATATCAATTAGTACAGGTGACATGATAAATCCACTTTTCTGACTAAACTTGAGCTAAGTTAGAAATTTTTAGGGCAATGGATTGACAGAATTATTAATGAATCATTGAAAATACCTTCCAGTATCTGGTCCATGTCTTTGCGTTCTGAGTTCAAATTCCGCTGAGGTCGACTTTACTTTCAATCCTCACGGGCATGCTAAAATTCGGTATTATTCAAGTACTAAGTTCGTTAGTATCGACTAACTGTGCTCCTTAAAACTGCCGGCCTTTTACCTAAATCAGAAATCATGCATAGTATCTTTATTCTTTCATTTATCTCATCTAAAAATGAAATATATTTGTATTTCGTTTATGCTTCATTTTGATTTCATTTAAATCTATCTCATGTTGCAGCTCCTATCTTTATATTTTAAGTATTTGTTAGTTTGGTAGGCTTAATCCATCACCAGGTTTTACACCGACACCTTGTTGTTAGGTATATTTAGTGGAACTCACTTAGTTGCAAGCAGTCGGGTCATGTATCAGTTTGTGTACTTTAACAACACGATTAATTTAAGAATGATGGAAGAGTCTAAAGAAAAATAAGAGTAGTCCTGTCGATTTCATTTCAGTATCTGTTTTTTAGTTAAAAGTTGAAAATGAGACACAACAGCTCCAAGAAAAGAAAGCAAAGTAACATTAGGGTTAGGGTTTTAGGGTCAGGGCTAGGGTTTTAGGGATAAGGTTTTTTAAATGTGCCGACCAAAGGGAAAAGATCCGTAATCGACTTACACCTTCCGTCAAAATTTCAGGCCTTATTTCTATAGTATAAAGGATTATTATTGTAAGGCGGCGAACTGGTAGATTCATTAGCACGCCGAGCAAAATGTTCTCGTCCGTTTCTACGTTTTGAGCTCAAATTCCGCTAAGGTTGACTTTGCCTTTCATTCTCTCTAGAGCGATAAATTAAGTATCTGTCAAATACTGGGTTGGATATTACTACGGCACTCGGTCGGTCACGACGACGAGGGTTCCAGTCGATCCGATCAACGGAACAACCTGCTTGTGAAATTAACGTGCACTCCACAGACACGAATACCCTTAACGTAGTCCTCGGGGATATTCAGCGTGATACAGAGAGTGAGAAGGCTGGCCCTTTGAAATACAAGCACAACAGAAACAGGAAGAAAGGGTGAGAGAAAGCTGTGGTGAAAGAGTACAGCAGGGTTCACCACCATCCTCTGCCGGAGCCACGTGGAACTTTAAGTGTTTTCGCTCAATAAACACTCACAACGCCCGGTCTGGGAATCGAAACCGCTATCCTACGACCGCGAGTCCGCTGCTCTGACCACTGGGCCATTGCGCCTCCGGTTTGTATTTAATCGACTAGGCCTCTCTTCCCTAATTTCAGGCTTCGTGTCTATAGTACAAAGAATTCTTGTTGTTGTTGTTGTTGTTATTGCTGTTGATGCCACCTCTGTTGTTCTCGTTGTTGTTATTGTCGCCTTAGTTGCGGTAGTTGTTGTCGTTCATGTATTTAATCAGCATTAACTTATACCTTCTTTTAGTTTACCACAACTGTAACAGCTGTTCTTTTCAGTCATAGGCAATCTGCGTCCCTCGGGACTTCCCTTGAGTTTTTCTTTTTTTTTCCCCCTTTAGTAGTGAAGCCCGCCTAATGGTGAGTCATGTTTCACTTCTCGAAAAAGGGTTGCCCACGTCTGCTTTAGTTGTTGTTTTGTTATTTACTGTTTAGGCCTACATCAGCCCTAATCTAGTTCACCTATTATCAAAGGATACCAGCCATGATGAGCCCCACTTTTTAGGGCTGTGGAAGCCTACAATACTTTCTGTGTTCAAACATTTCCGTGTGATTTAAGAGTGACTGAACAGCTATTTCTAGAGAGTTAAGCGATTTTTGTATGTTACTATACATATATATTTTTGTTGTTTTATTGTATTTCTTTTTCATCTTCTTCTAGAATATAGATATATGTATATATATATATATGTGTGTGTATA
>NC_068985.1:52273133-52276825 GCF_001194135.2 Octopus bimaculoides | reverse complement strand
TGTGTGTGTGTGTGTGTGTGTGTGTGTGTGTGTGTGTGTGTGTTTGTCACCCAACATCGCTTGACAACTGATGCTGGTGTGTTTATGTCCCCATAACTTACCGGTTCGGCAAAAGAGACCGATAGAATAAGTGCTAGGCTTACAAAGAATAAATCGATTTGGTCGACTAAAGTGGGTGCTCCAGCATGGTCGCACACATATATATACGATGGGCTTCTTTCAGTTTCCATCTACCATATCTACTCACAAGATTTGGGTCAGTTTATATCCCTCCATCAGAATGCACATTTCACTATCTTCCGACAAAGTGGAATTTGATACAGTATCAGAATACTACAACAAAGCACTTGAAAGAAGCGGATGTTCAGAAAATATATAATACATATAAGTACCTGCATCTTCCAAGATCCTATCGAATAATTTGCCATCAATTTTTAATGTACGCACGAATGTATTGAAGACATTCCTGGAACTAGTTTTGCCACATTCCCCAAAATCCATAGGAATTACAAGATGCTTAATAGAAACACAATTAAAGTCTCTTACTTTTGTTGTAACAACTTCGCTAACACGACCAACAAAGTTGTTAATGAGCAATAGTTCCACGAAAGCAATTGTAACTTTAGTGATTCCTCTAGGTGCCCCTTTACATGAAATGTCTGAATACTTCAACAGTTTACCGAGCCGAAGTTCAAATCAGCGATAAATTTAACAAAAATTCTAGATTGGAGAGAAATGAAACTGCTTCAAAATTCGTTAATAGTCACATTAACATTCATTTTTCAACCCGGATGGTAAACATTCTACAAGTCTTTCGAACTACATATGACACCTGCAAGGAAGCCAATTTGCAATACTTTAAAATACAATGGACCATCTTAAATTCTGCACCCTCCTATAAACATTTGGTGGAGAATGTCACCATACTCCTAGAAGATGAAAATAGACTAAACACGAACAAAGAGTTGCTAAGTACTTGTTTGCACGAAACCAAATATCTGCTTAAAAACTGTAAACAAGATCAAACTTAACTCCAATTATTACGATAAAAACCTGGAAAGTAAATCATGACGCTCTGTAAACAACACACAATCCGAATAGTTAATCATCTAATAGACATAATGCATACATAATAAAAACAATATTTGTTCTTTACAATAAGTAAATGCTCATCGACCAACTTCTAAACAGTAAACCTATTCGACAAAAATTAATGCACCCACTGATAGCATTTCGAAATCTCACTGGGATGATAATAGCTGATATAAACATTGAAATGAACATGTTACCGTTTACCATCCATTTCGAAACATTATTCTACTTTTTGTAGAAGATTTTTAATTTAAAAATTATGAATTTCCTATTCATTTTTATTCTCGCATATATACAAGGGTAAGTCAACAATTATCCGCACTTTCGCCATAACAGATCTTTATTATTGTCTCATTGTCTCCTGTGCATAGTTGCTACTATTGTGGTCACGTGCATATAATTGATACTATTGCGGGACAAAGAGCAGAGATCCGAGAGATGGTAATGGTGAACCGGTTCACCAATAACATCTCTCGAGCTTGCTGAATCTTCTCGTCAGTGGTCGAGTTTGACGGGCGTTCTTCCCCTTCTTCGTGCGTCACGCTTGTCAGGTCGCTTTTAATCTTTTCGATCCATTCATACACACTTCCACGCAGTAATGCACTGTCCTCGAATTGTGCTAAAAGCCTCCGATGGATTTCAGCACCTGACACGCATTCCGACCAGAGAAATTGGATCACTGCTCTTTGTTCTTTGGTGCACATTCCTAGTAGAACAGCCATACTTACACTGTAAAGACAGAAAGAGAAATGGCGTGATCAGGCACAAACATCGATCACGTGACCACAGTAGTACCAACTATACCAACTATAAGCACGCATGCGCAGAACGCAGTGCGACATTGATAAAGATATGTTATGGCGAAAGTGCAGATAATTTTTGACTTCACCCCGTACATGAAGCGCTAAAATTCATAAAAGGATATCTACATAAGATTTCAATCTTTAATTTCATTGTGATTATCAACTATTTAATTCCAATTCCTTACTATTCATACAAATAATTTCAAACATTTCATAAGTTCAATGCTTGTAACCATACGCATTTCCATAAGCAAATTTTGAACGCATTATTTTGGTTAAAAATAATGCATACTCGGGTGAAAGCATTTCATGTACTACATTCAGTATTTTGAAATTTCGAAGGAAAGTGTACAACCGATATAAAAACTCGAAAGAACGATTTACAACCTTCATTCAACTCGAGAAGCTTTGTTTTTAGAACCTCATCCGAGCGCATATAATCTTGAATATATACATTTACAACCGCATAAACTCATGTATAGTAACATAAGTAATTTCATTTTGATCCATTATCTATGGACTTAATTTAACTAGCTTCCACAGATGAGATGTATAGTGTACTTGACGTGAACGTGAATCTATTGGTGTGAAAGGAAACCACATATAATACTTTCAGACCAGAGATTTCGCTGAAATGTGTATGGTTGAAGTGAATATGGACACTTGCCCACTCAATGTGCATCCTCACATTTCATCATCAGCTTTCAGTTCAATTCCAAAAAGCAGCCAGCACATATTCTTTAATAACACTCCTCCACCTACTCCCCGACGAGACAAGAAAATGCACAACTGTCTGCCTTTTTGTCGTTTTTCTGTATCCACTAAGGACGCAGTTTCCACGAAGAAATCCGTGGGCCTCACAGAGGGTAATTTCAAGGCCATATACAATAATCACACTTTGAGATTCAGGCACTGGGGACAAAAGAAAAACGACAAAATTATCCAGTCATATATGGTCTTTAAAAGATAAAGGTGTCAGTTACAACATCCATTGGAAGAACCTAGCCAAGTGTAAACCTAACACCAGCGGCAGCGGAAGGTGCGGTCTATGTGATATGGAAAGATGGCTCATCTGGAAAGGCAGCTTGGACCCTACCACATGTCTAAATTCAAAGACTCAACTTTTCGGATCATGTCCACGTGTAACCAAATATTTGCTACGTTTTTGGTCCCCCTGAGTTTACTGATTGGACTTGCTTTCTATTTTTGTGTCTCTCTATAATTATTACTTACATTTCTTATATATGTTTTATATATATATTTTAATATTTGTACTGATAGGAGCTGCTGATGGGACTGTACTGATAGGCTTCTATATTGTGTCTATGTATAAGTTTTTTTTTTACCTGGATTTTATATTTTTACATCTTTTAATTATTTTTATGTTTTTTACATAATTATAGGGTTAATGTTTTTGTATTTTTCCACATATAGTTTTCTGTTTTCTCCGCTCCAAACTTTTTTCCTGTACGCTTATAGACACATACAAGGAACTTTATATGTGCGCGCTTGTGAGTGTGCGCGTGGATGCGTGCGTAAGTAGATATATGCGTGCGTATATAGAGATATGTGCGTGCGCATATGGATTTATGCGTGCATGCGATTATATACGCAGTTTTAGACGCGTTTTGTCACTACACAGTAATTTCCCTTTGTTTTTAACGGTCATTCTTCACAGGAATTTTCAATTGGCCGGATAACTGAAGAGATGTTGGCGTGGACTCACACCCTGGCATCCGAAACTCGGAGTTTTATCATGGCTACTGAATAAGTGTTACATATTTTTACAGATATATA
>NC_068985.1:52271123-52272382 GCF_001194135.2 Octopus bimaculoides | reverse complement strand
CGGCTCACGATCGTAAGGTCGTGAATTCAAATTCCCGGTGATGCGTAGTGTCTTTGAGCAAGACACTTTATTTCGCGTTGCTCCAGTCCATTCAGCTGGCAAAAATGAGTAGTACCTGCATTTCTAAAAGAGCCAGCTTTATCATATTCTGTATCACGCTGAAGTTCCCAATGAACTACGTTAAAGGTACGCGTGTCTATCGAGTGCTCGTTAAATTCACGAGCAAGCTGTTCCGTTGATCGGATCAACTGAAACCTTCGTCACCGTAACCGACGGAGAGCCAGTTTTTGGTTTTTTTTCCAGTATAAGACACAGAGAGAGAGCGAGGAAGAGATGCTCACAGTGTGTTTGGAAACTACTGAATAGGGAACGAAATGAATCCGATTGAAGTTTGACTATCTTAAATAATTAACTTGTAGCTGTAACTGTCTGTTTGTGGCCAACGGAGATCATCAATGACAACCAAGGGCAGCTTGAGACAAAATAACACTAGAAACCTTTCTGCAATTAAGCGATTCAGCAAATATGGTTTCTTACTATGGAACTTCAAATACACTGGAAAAGATATTTTAAACCAGGGAGACTTCGAAGTGCATTTTATTTTCGGCGAAATCTTCAAAAGATTTCTACGATATTCACATTTTACAATACCATTGTCAAGTAAATTTATTAATGAAATTTCAGTCTATGAAATGCAACAGCGTTTACCATCGACTTCAACTCCTCCTTTAATAAAATACAACACTCTCATATCAACAAAGACGGTATAGTAATCCAAAAAATGGAGAAAAGAGTGCAAATATTATACTGGAACATGACCCCCAAAGTCCTAATCTTGGAATTCTATCCTCTATCAGTATCATCGTAGATTCTGTGTCACATAGCTAACAGCGATCGTTTCCATTACTCATGCCAAAGTCAGACGATAGTTGTACCCAATCACATTTACTCATTTCGTACCCAGCATTGTATTCGTTTCTTTGTTATTACGTTTGTCTTGAAGTATTAAGAATTTCTGGTTGTTGTTGTTGTTTTTATTGTAGTTTTTATTTCGATATACTTATTTATTATAGGTTGTATTTACATCAGTGTTAATATATTTTATAACAAGAACATTAAAAGTTTAATAAACTAGCTTCATCGTCCGAGTCACAGAGCTTCAGGTTTCTCTGATCGTAAATGGGTGCGGGGGTTGCTTTCGTAAATACATAGGTGCATGTGTGTGTGTGTGTGTGTGTGTGTGTGTGTGTGTGTGTGTG
>NC_068985.1:52267915-52271023 GCF_001194135.2 Octopus bimaculoides | reverse complement strand
ATATATATATATATAATACAATTTCCTTCAACCAAATTCATTCACAAAGAATTGGTCGACCCGATGTGCCGTGCAGTAGGTGAGATTCAACCCGAAAGCACGTTCTTGCACGAGTTCCTTAATCATACAATTGTGTCACCGTGATTGTATGTAAATATGTTTATTAACGTGTATACATAAACACGTGTATGAATACGTATCAATGTAAATACACCTGAGAAAATGCGAATATAGACGCAGGTGTGGCTGTGTGGTATGAAATTTCCTTCCCAACCACATGGTTTCGGGTTCAGTTCCACTGAATAACACCTTAGGCAAGTGTCTTCTACTATAACCTGGGGCCGACCAAAGCCTTGTCAGTGGATTTGTTTGACGAAAACTGAAAGATCATCGCATGCGTGTGTCTGTTTGTGTATTTTTGTGTGTGTTTTCTTTTGTGTGTGTGTGTGTGTGTGTGTGTTACGTCCCCGTAACATAGCGGTTCGGCAAAGAGACCAATAGTAATCAACTTGTTGAATCACCTCAAAAACTGCAGGTCTTGAAACCTGCACCGGATTGGCGTCCGTTGCAAGGGGAATTTTGTGATCTGGGTCGCTTAAATGCTATGGAAACCAGGTAACTGGTCTCATGAGTCCTAGGTCACAATAATTTTTTTCTAAAGAACAGATTGAGTTAATGCATCATTATTATACCTCGGATCTGAAGAATTTAATGTTGATTGATAAATTGAAAGTGACGTTACAAATCACTTATCGTTCTAGTTTTCGAATCCGAGTCTGGTTGACTTTTATTTCCATAATCCTGTTGCCTGTATGATAAAGTACCAGTCAATTTGGGTGTATACATTTAAAGGAATATTCTTTCTATCCTAAGTTTGGTTAGATTTTGTCTTTCGACATTGATAAAATAAATACCAGTTTAATACAGAGAGATGATTATAGTGAGTTGTTCCATATTACAGAATATATAGTTAGAGGCGCACCCTCAGTCCCAATGTGCAGCACCACGGGCAAGTATCTACTTCTATAGCCTGGAACTGGTCAATGCTTTGTCAGTGAATTTGGTAGACGTAAACTGTGTATATGTGCACAAGTGTGTGTGTGTGTATGTCTTTGTGGTTGTCACCCACCATAGTTTGACAAACGGTGTTGATTTGCTTATGTCCTTGTAACTTAACGGTTCGAGAAAAGAGACCAATACCAGACTTAAAACACTAGTGTCGATTTGTTCGACTTAACACTTCAAGGTGGTGCACCAACATTTCCGAAGTCCAATGGTTGAAAGAAGTACAACAAAAGTCGTTTACTATGTTAAGAAATCACTATTATAAAACAAAGTGTTGATACTAGCAAAAAAACGGCCGATGAAAAGGGGTGTCTGCAACTTCGTCCTCTCTTATTTTATTACCTGTGTCTCCCGTCTTTCTAGATACTACTTTCAGTAATAATTTCTGTGTATTCTATCTCTCTGTCCTAATCTCTTTTCCAGTTGTCTATCTTACTTCTTTTCTATGTATATTCAACAACCTACTTCTTATTAAACATCTTCAAAAATGTCTATGTATCAGTTGATTATTCGGAACATTTTACACACTCTTCAACATGATGTCTACCAAACAACCTGTTGAATAATCACCAATTTTAATATAGTCTTACATCAAACCAATATCAATGAAATAGTTTATCAAACAGTGTCTAATGTAAATATTAATCAGCGGTTTATCATGTATACAGCAAAAATTCTGCAAACATTCTTATACTGTTTTATTATAATACACACATATACACATATACAAACGCGAACACACACATACTTACAGGCATACATAAAGTACCTACCTACCTACATACATACATACATACATACATACATACATACATACATACATACATGCATACATACATACATACATGCATACATACATGCATACATACATACATACAAACATGCATACATACATACATACATACATACATACATACATACATACATACATAAAGCTGAAGATCAGTGAAAAAGAGAATACCTACGCTAAACTATTGTGAAACTGCAGTTACCCTAACCAGATTACAATTTCAGGTTTATACCAGTAATAATTGGGGCGTTGGGATATGTAACACATTGCCTTAATGCCAATCTTGAGAAATTTGGCTTCTCAAAACCAGGAAAGAGAAATCTGATTCGAAGACTAGAGATTTAAGTCATCACTGGAACTGTAAAAATCTGTAAAACTTTCCAGAAGTTTATCCTTTAAGTACATATGGACTCGTCCAGATATGCAAATATACGCAAGAGAAGACGCACATAAAAACAAACCATACAAATCTGCACGTATACATACATACATACATACATACATACACACCCTCTTGATGTTAAATTTCCAATGAAGCAACCTTGAATGTAGTTTAGAAGCCGGCCCTTTCTCTATTGGCAAGAAATCTTGGTATAAAACTGAATGATGAAATACATACATACATGCATACATACATACATACATACATACATACATATATGTATGTATAAATATATACATACATACATGCATACATGTAAATATATAAGGAAATATAGGGAGAGAAGCAAAAACTGAAAACGTTCAGATGAATGTTTACACATTTACTGAACAAAGCTAAATGAAGTACAAAAAATACAGAAAACCAAGGGGAGCGGCATAGTACTTCAACTCTGACAGCTGTTTCTGGGGCCTCGGAATTACATAATAGTTATAATACTCGTAATTGGCAGATGGAGTTAGCAAACTGTCAAAGATATGCAACCAACAGAGGATGCATATAAATATTTCTTTATTGTCCACAGGGGGCTAAACATAGAGGGGACAAACAAGGACAGACAAAAGGATTAAGTTGATCACATCGACCCCAGTGCGTAACTGGTACTTATTTAATCGACCCCGAAAGGATGGAAGGCAAAGTCGACCTCGGTGGAATTTGAACTCATGACGTAACGGCAGACGAAATACTGCTAAGCATTTCGCCCGGCGTGCTAATGATTCTGCCAGCTCGCTGCCCTCATGCATATAAATATTGCCTTAAGACCGACCTGCACCTTCAAAGTGGGAAGATCGGCAACTACATGTGTTTGTGT
>NC_068985.1:52266797-52267752 GCF_001194135.2 Octopus bimaculoides | reverse complement strand
TGTGTGTGTGTGTGTGTGTGTGTGTGTGTGTGTGTGTGTGTGTGTGTGTGTGTGTGTGTGTGTACAGTATGTTGGGGCTAAATATGGCGATGTTTTTCAGAAACAGCTTGATGTATTGGTGAACAGTCAACGGCATTGGAGAGCATAAAGATAAAAGTTATTGTTGACAAAAGGGTAGCTAACGCGAAAGACTAGAAGACATTTTAATGTTGGAAAAGAGTTTCCTGAATAACGATGCTCTGCGCCGGATATCAAATGCTAAGAACAAGATTGTTGCTCAATGTTCTGTAAACACTGTAAGATGTAACACGGACTGCTGCAACGGAGACTAGGAAGTCGTGGTCAACATGAAGGGACACAGCAGGCGTTTTGACTGCATCTGCACGCCGAAATTCATTCCCACATATTTGAATAAGGCCATAGGCTCAATTCAGACGGCTATGTAATACTGCTGGAGACCGTGGACAATCCCTGGACGGGGAGAGTTGTGCTGTAAGGTCATCTATATGGCAGTAAGATTCGGCTCCTTCCTGTACCTCCCGAAAGAGTGAGAAGTGGTCGACAGAGAATTTCCAAGATTTCACCAGCCCTAATTTCTGGCCTCCTAATTCCCTTATTGTAATCCCATGCATTACTTTATGCGAAGTACGGTTGAAAAACACATCAATTGCTCTGCCTCAACGCCAACTCCAAGCTGGTGACCAGGTTCAAGAAGGTCTTCAAAAATACTGCAAGGACACAGTGAGGAACATAAGTGGGTTGAGTCTGTGGTGGAAGCTGAGGACGGTTACTTTGCGTAAACTGTTTTTTCCCCTCCGTACTCTAGTTCATATTTTTTTAATTTCTTAAGATATTTTTGTGTTCGGATGGAATATTATGTTTTCCTATTACGCAAACTGTCAGATTTAGCCTGAGCATCCTATATATGTATGTATATATATATATATATATATAT
>NC_068985.1:52265703-52266221 GCF_001194135.2 Octopus bimaculoides | reverse complement strand
GTCTCACACCCAAATCTTCAGTAATAATGGACTGAACAGAACCGTAACTAATCTGCACATCTGATAATTCAGAGATGGTGATTGGAGATTTCTCCTCACAGCTGCGCGCACATCTGCGATGATTTCTCAGTTCTGCTGGTCTCCCAGAACAGTTGTCGATATCGATATTTTTCGGCCATTTTGGAAACCTCTGAACCACTCACACACTTGTGTGCGGATCATACATTCCTCACCATGCACTTTCTGCAACATTGCGTAGGCCTCTGAGCAGGTGTCGCCATGACATCTTTTTCTGTCATGATCAATTCGACGATCACACGCTTTATCCCTTCCTTCCAAGCACTGCTGTAAACAGTGGAAGTGAGCTAGAACGCTAAACCTTAGTGCACATGCACAGCGGAGTTCAAGGTCAATTTGTGCCAAGCGGCATCACTCCGCGTATTTTAGCCTCGTTACTATGGCAATAGTTCGAATACTTATTGATCAGACCTAACATATATATATTATATAAGATCGGA
>NC_068985.1:52263241-52265387 GCF_001194135.2 Octopus bimaculoides | reverse complement strand
GGTCACGAATGACCATGGGATTGCACCTAGAAAGTTACCCTCCGAGGCACAAGTCCGGGCAATGTTTTTTATGGATGACCAGCAGTTGCCCATGCATACCAGCCTACCCTCACCATGCCACTGATGTTATCCAAGGGTAAGGCAAAAGCCGATACAGCTTGGCACCAGTGATGTCGCAACTCATTTCTACAGCTGAGTTAACTGGAGTATCGTCAAATAACGTGTCTTGCTCAAGAACACAACACGCAGCCCGGTCCGGGATTCGAACTCCCAACTTCACGGTCGTAAGTTCGACGCTCTAACCACTGAGCCATACGCCTTCACTATACATACATACATACATACATACAAATATACATACATACATACATGCATACATACATACATACATACATACATACATACATACATACATACATACATACATACATAGTGGTTGTCAACTTTTAGACGAGTATGACCATCACTGATAAATCATTTTAACCTAGATGCTAAAGACAATTACTGTGACCCATGTTCATACTGAAGTTTAAAGTCTATAACAACTTATACAGCACTGCTAAGAGACTTTCACCTACAAATCCAAGATGTAGTCAAGAAACAAAGAAGAGTAAGATCTTCGGCTCTGCAGTGGGGCTGGTGTTATTTCGGAATTTCCTTCTGCAGAGATATCTACACTAAGATTAGTGGCCTCTCAGTCCCAGTTCTTGGATGTTCATTAATGCAACTGAGTTGCTCCGTTCTTTGACATGTTTTGTTTCATGTCTTGCAGGGTATCCAACGAAAACCACCCTTCTTACTAAGAAGGATTGGTTGCGTTGCTCAACCATTTTCCAATCATGTCAATGCCCAAGACCGAAAGTGGTGTCTCTGACCAATTGTCTATCTATCCGTCCACCGTCTCCACCCAGAGTAGAGAGCTTTTAATAAACGTGTATATATTTATGTTTAGATATCATTTCTCTTTATGGATAAATGTGTGTGTGTGTGCGTGTGTGTGTGTGTGTGTGTGTGTGTCTGTCTGTCTGTCTGTGTCTGTGTGTGTGTTGCGTGTGTGTATCTATGTATGTGCATGCGTATGTGAGTGTACAGATATAGTTTGACAGATAGCTAAATGGACAGAAAATGAGACGGACGGATAGACAGATAGATAGACAAATACATAGATAGATAGATAGATAGATAGATAGATAGATAGATAGATAGATAGATAGATAGATAGATAGATAGATACTAAGTCTGTACCCGTTCATTTTGAGGTACAGGACATTATTGTTTTGTTGGTTGGTTTTTGACGTGAGGTGGGGAAATCGAAGTGGAGCGGGAGACAAAAAGAACAGCCGTTAAGAAACATTAGCTTACATATTGAACTGGCTAACCTCCAATTTTCTCCCCACAAGCCAGTAGTCTAATCTATGACCAGATGTCTTCTGTAGTAAGGCTAACATGCCACATATTGGCAAATCTGGGGAATGTTTGATGGTATGCGAAGTGAGAAGTTCGTGATTAAGTGGCGGGCGGCGACCATTGTCAAACTTTTTGTCGTTTTCTTTGTTGATATACATTCGAGCATATAGTAAGGTGACGATGTGTACATGCACACATACATACATACATACATACACACATATATACATACACACACACATATATATACATATATATTTGTTCGTTGGAAGTGGGGTTGGAGCGTATGTGTGTAAATGCGTCCGTGTTTTTGTGTGTTTGTATGAGGACGCGAAAGGTATATAAGAACGTGTTTCAGTGTGCGAATGTGTGACTATGTATGTTTGTGTCTGTTCGAGTTATTCAGTGTGTATGTAATTAACTATATACGTGGATTCATGGTAATCTGTAGTTTTAAAGGATGCTTTCTTCAAATAGAAAAGCACAGAGATAAGTCACAAACTGGCTCTCGTCCTCCTCCTCTACCCCCCCTTCCCTTAAGCTACTTCATTTATTTTTTTATTTTATTTACTTTTTATTTTTTTTATTTTTTGTTAGCTCCGCACTCCTTTTCTCTTTTTCCGAAATAGGCACACGAACACACGCACGCACACATGCATACACACACACATATACTCACACACGCACGCACGCGCGCGCACACACAAACATTCGTACAAACACACGCACGTATACACAC
>NC_068985.1:52261751-52262333 GCF_001194135.2 Octopus bimaculoides | reverse complement strand
ATATATATATATATATATATATACATACATACATACATACATACATACATACATACATACATACATACATATATATGTACATGTATATAATATATATTATATTATGTATGTATGTATGTAGGCCTCACCGAAGGATAGCGCATAAGACCCTTTTCAAATCCCCGAAATACATGGAAAAAAATTATAAGTAGGAAAACATTCACTGACCGGATACCTAGCACCTCACCCCCACCTTTAACCCAACCCACTTATACCTGCCAGCGCAATGTACTCCATAGCACAGGTGATGGTGTTAAACTAAGCAACGGATTAAGTTTATATTTCAAATCAAGAAGGACGCGAAGACACTTCCAAAAAGTTTTCCTTACAGTTCCTGCCTACCAAATTGATCCGAGACGTTTGGGCAAAGTGCTACACAATACGAATGTAGTGGAAATCTCGTATTTGCGATGCGAACTTCTTCAACATATGCGTGCGATGTGTGTGTGTGTGTGGGGGGGGGGACTGAACCCGGAACTATGTGGTTCGTAAGCAAGCTACTTACCATGCAGCCACTCCTGCGTCTATAGCCATATTATTATT
>NC_068985.1:52260328-52260893 GCF_001194135.2 Octopus bimaculoides | reverse complement strand
GTGTGTGTGTGTGTGTGTGTGTGTGTGTGTGTGTGTGTGCGTGCGTGTGCGTGTGTGTGTGTGTGAGAGAGCGTGTGTAAATGTATATATACACATATAGATATGTATGTATGCAAAGGGTAAAATTCCCCTCGATTACGAATGACCATGAGACTGCGCCTAGAAAGTTCCCCTCTAAGTCACAAGTCCTGTGGCAAAGTTGTTTGTGACAGACAGGTTGAAAGCGCGATACGCTCTAGAATTATCCTTAAAAATTTTGCCAAATATTTTTATACATTTACCTCGCTTTCAACTAGTGCTAATGGAGTGTCAAAAAATGATGTGATTTTAGTCATTTGATGTCTATTTTTAGCGTGTAGATGTTTTTTCTCAGTACCCTTAATTATAATTATATCTATATAATCATATATCTATATTAATTCTTACCTATATGGTTTTATTACATGCTGGCCACCGATAAGATCGTTATATTTACATTGATTTTATCTTTGTGTATACACACACACACACACATATATATATATATGCACACACATATATATATATATATATATATATATATCAC
>NC_068985.1:52258582-52259776 GCF_001194135.2 Octopus bimaculoides | reverse complement strand
AAAACCTTTATCGGTAAAACCATTTATAATCATAAATATACAGGGATTAGCTTGAGTTGCTTCTCCAACATACTGAAATTTAGAAATAGCAGTCAAAGAGCTACTGATTCCAAACTACAAATTTTTTCTCTAACGGATGGCCATATTTATGGCACACACAGAACAAAAGTCAGAAGAGAAAAGCAAAAACAAACCTGCCTTTAGTTAATTGGGTACGACGTTTCACGGTTAAGGGTATGAAGTTACCCTATTCCGATCTTCAGCCTCCCATCCGTTAGAGAAAAAATTTGTAGTTTAGAATCAGTAGTTCTTTGACTGCTATTTCTAAATTTTCAGTATGTTGGAGAAGCAACTCAAGCTAATCCCTGTATATTTATGATTATATATATATATTTGCATTTATGTACGTTTTGGCATATTCTGTTGACTCAGAATGGCCAGTGGTATGTAGTTGAGTAACAGAGACAAATACTAGTATATCAAATAACATGCAACAAATTCTTGATTTATTGAAATAATCTTTAGATGTATCATAATTACCAAGTGGTAATTAAGACCAGCTTCGCATGAGAAGAGAAGATATCCAAAACTAAAATGTTATTAAGGAAAAGGACAGACTTCTTACAAGGAGATGATGACGAGTCTTTCTAGCTCAGTACCTATCATCAGTAACTCAATTGTCGAGCTTTATTTTCAGTGGGCAAACGATTTAGAGGCGTTATGGCTTTAGTAATTTATATAATTTAATCGAAAATGAGCAAAGAGATATACCTCAGAGTAGCCAGTGGAAATTCAGTATATCAAATATCCTATTTTTTCTTTCTTTACTTGTGTCAGCTCGAGACCTGCACCATGCTGAGGCACCACCGATAACTTTGTTATACTTTCGCTACTTGAAAACCCGTCTGATATGTTGCATCAGGTGAATAAGGGAGTTTGATCTTGTTACCCTCATCTGCATTTCATGGCACACGGTAGCTTCATCCGGAATTCCTAACACGATAAGGACAAGTTTTGTTTTGAAGACACGTGTGTCCACTGAATGTACGTCTCAGGCGTTTTGGGAGATTCTTGAAGCGCTTTGGGACTTTGAAATCCAATTTGTTGACCTGCATCCTGATAGTAATTTTTGAATTTTGCCACTACGCAGATAACACTATAATCACATTTAGTGACAAATATATATATATATAT
>NC_068985.1:52255501-52257515 GCF_001194135.2 Octopus bimaculoides | reverse complement strand
ATATATATATATGTGTGTGTGTGTGTGTGTGTGTGTGTGTGTGTGTGTGTGTGTATATATTATTTATATCATTATATGATTGAACGCCATGCATCCTCTTCCAAGTAGTTTTATCTATGTGTTGTGTGTGTGTGTGTGTGTGCGAGTGTGTGTGTATGCATGTGTGTGAGTGTTTGTGTGTGTGTGTGTGTGTGTGTGTATGTTCGTATGCATGTATACATACATACATACATACATACTTACATACATATGTATTTATGTGTACTAGATGAGTACCCGGCATTGCTCAGCAACTCAGAAATTAAGTGGTGGTAAGTTTGTTGAATGAGAATTAACGTTATTTTGATTAAATTTATTATATCGAGGATAATACGGATATTATTTGAAACAATTTGTGACAGCTATGCACTTTTTAATATTCGCGTCTCTGTAACCCATTATTCGAAGAAATATCAAAATGCCATTCCAGCCGTCAAAATCTAGACAATAAATAATTTCTATTATATACATGCACAAACACAAAACACATACGCAATATATGTGAATGCTTATAGATAGACAATAAAAATACAGTATATGAATGGGTTGGTCCAAAAGCCGCCTCTTTTATGCCATTTGTTTTAATTATTTTAAAATATATTCGGATTTATATGTTTAAAACATTGGATATTATGTAAGTGTCTAACTAAAAAACAATTACGAATTCTATTTTTTTCTTTTCATTTATATTCTCTCACTGTATAAGTCTAACCATAAACTCTATTCTATAATTTTAAAAATGAAAGGTAGATGGGATTCATATTGCATAGCCCCATCTATTACAGCCTGTTTCTGAAACATAGAGGGTGTAAAACTCAGCTACATTTCTTTCATGTCCCTCTTGTCATCTATACTCTGAAACACAAACGTTTCCAAGATGGCCGAAAATATTTCGATATTGACGAACGTTTTGGGAGATTCCCAACTAGCAGAACTGAGAAAATCATCGCAGGGGAAATCCTCCAATCACCATCTGTGAGTTATCAGATGCGCAGGTTAGTTACGGTTCAGTTCAGTCCTTAAAGATTTGAGTATGAGATGCGTATCTTCCAAGTTCGTGTCAAAACTGCTTTCAGCTGACCAAAATGACACTCGGGTTTCAGTTTCACACGATCTCCTTGATTGTGTTGAGAACGATGAAAACATTTTGAAAACTTTGCGTAGGCCTCTGAGCAGGTATCGCCAAACTTTTGGCAAAATTTGATGCAGATTCTCTGCTCAACTTTCTCTGTCATGGTCAATGCAACGATCACACGCTAGATATCTTCCTTCCAAGCACTGCCGTAAATAGCAAAAGTGAGCTAGAAGGTTCAAACTTAGTGTGCATGCACAGCAGAGTACAAGGTCAATCTGTGCCGAGCAGCTTTACTCTGCGTGCTTTAGCTTCGTTACTATGGCAACAGTCCAGATACTTATTGATCATTCCACGTATTAGATTATCAACAGCATACTATACGCCATTAGATCCACTAAATAATTTAATTAAACTATTATTTAACAAGAACGAATCATGACTATTAACAGCAAAGTTATATCGAATATAAGAATAAGTAATAGCAAACATATAAGACGTAATTACCTTTTTGCTTAAATCATAACCTTCTGCATCACATTCGATTTTGCTCTAGGTGTAGAGAAAATGTGAACACCAGCATCATGCAGATGGACACCTATGCACGAGTGTCAAGGTAGTTTGTTGTAAGAAACTATCATTATAAAAACATTTTTCCAAAGCTATCTCTTGAGCAAGTAATCTACCTTATGTCTTATTATGTTTGATATTACGACCATTAAAATAATAGCCCACAAAAACTCAGGGCAAGGGAAAATACTAGACACATATACACACACTCTCAGGGACACATGGGTAGACGTGTACATATTGACAGACAGACAGACAGACAGACAGACAGATAGATAGATAGATAGATAGATAGATAGATAGATAGATAGATAGATAGAAGATCGGAAGAGC
>NC_068985.1:52250448-52255399 GCF_001194135.2 Octopus bimaculoides | reverse complement strand
AGAGAGAGAGAGAGAGAGAGAGAGATAGATAGATAGATAGATAGATAGATAGATAGATAGATAGATAGATAGATAGATAGTCTATTTCAAAGTCGAGATGCAGATTAAAATGACCTATCTCCCTTTCAATTACCTTTGATATATAAGTTTGTGTGATTGTTGGTGAGCAAGTAAGTCAGCCTGTAGAGTTAGTCACTTTTTAATTTTGAGACAATAATCAACATTCTTCAGTTTTAAAGTTTCGAGGAAGGAGAAATAAACTAGAGACTAATTTAAGCAAAAGGTTATGTGTTTAAAAGTACATAAACGAAATATTTTAATATCGTAATGTATTGTTTCTGGCAAAATTGTACTCTTTCGCCCCAACTTTCTCTCACACTTTCTTCCTGTTTCTTGAGTAATGCAATGGACTGTCGTCCCGTCCAGCTGGTGGGAACACATAGAAACCGGGAAACTGGGCCCATGAGCCTGGCTAGGCTTTAAAAGGGCACATAAATAAAATACGTTTATCTATATGATATATGCCGAAGGTAAATACTGGGCCTAGTTCTTGCTTTGTTTATTTCAACTCAGGAAAAATACTGCATCGATCAAGGGAGGAATTGGATTTAAAACATAAAAATAGTAAATTTCAGTGAACTTGTTTGTTTTGAGTAATGAAAAATCCAGACATTTCGGGTAAATGTCCTTCTTCAGAGAGAAAGGATACAGAGGTAGACAGACGGTCGCAGAAAGCCCATAACTACATAGTGTAAAGTAATTTATGTTTTACAACAGAGATCCCAATATTCATCACCCTCATTTCCAAGCTAGTTAGTAATTATGACGTACAAGAGAATTATTGTTTATCTATCTTTAACGCAAATAATTTTACAATAATTTATTCAATAGTGTTATAGGCATAAATTGCTTTTACTGCACAACTGAATGCAGCACTCTGTGCTTTAGGTCCGTGAAGTTTTATCTATTTATTGCTTTTTTTTGTGGGGAAGTATACTTTCTCTTGTTTTGGTCGTACATTACGTAATATGTATGCAGTGCCTATTATGTGCTATTATTTATCATATACACCATGAATCATTTCCAGTATAGCTATTAATATTGTATTTTTATTATGAAGCGGCGAGCTGGCAGAATCGCTAACACGCCGGACTAGACGCTTAGCGGCATATCGTCCGTCTTTTGGTTCCGAGTTCAAATTCCGCCGATGTCGACTTTGCCTCTCATCGTTTCGAGGTCGATAAATTAAGTACCAATTCAACACTGGGGTCGATGTAGTCGACTAGCCCACTTCCTTAAAATTTCAGGCCTTGTCTCTACGTTATTATTATTATTATTGTTCGTCGACGAGCTGGCACAATAGTCAGCAGGCCGGCAAAATTCTTAACGGCATTTCGCTCGTCCTTACGTTCTGAGTTCAAATTCCGCCGAGGTCGACTTTGCTTTTCACCCTTTCGGAGTCGATGAAATAAGTACCAGTTACGCACTGAGGTCGATGCTATCGACTAGCCCCCTCCCCAAAAATTTCAGGCCTTGTGTCTATAGTAGAAAGGATTATTATTATTATTGGTGTTGTTGTTGTTGCTGTTGTTGTTGTTGCTGTTGTTGTTGTTGTTGTTGTTGTTGAGATTATTTCTGTTTACATCCCCATACATTGTTTCTCTCTATTTTCCAGATTGTTCTAAATGTAGATTTTCTCCGTTCCTTTATATAGGGATTTTAGTTATTTATCTTTTGCTTGCGCTGCATTGTCCTCTGTTGGATCTGATGCGTTAATTAAGAGACATTCCTGTTCCAATAATATCTGCTCGATATTCCTTAATCTCCTCGTCTGTATGAACTGACACGTCGCAGATTATAGTCTCTTTGTCATTTTGTTCTTTTGAGTCATTTTATGGCATAGGTTTCTTGTTGCTATCATTATTATATAATATTCATGTTATATATAATTTTTGTATTATATAATATTGGCATAGAGAGTTATATATAACATGCATATTATATATAATATTGTGGCGTGGCTGTGTGATAACACTTTTCCCTCCTAACCACATAGTGCCGGGTTCAGTCCCATTGTCTAGCACTTGTCTTCAACTATAGCCTCGGGTCGACCAAAGCCTCGTGAATGGATTTCGGAGACAGAAGCTGAAAGAAGGCTGTTGTATATACATATATATATATATATATATGTGTGTGTGTGTGTGTGTGTGTGTGTGTGTGTCTGTCTGTCTGTCAGTCTGTACATATATTTCTTCCGGTTTTATCTTCTCAGCACAAAGAATGCCACTTCTAATTTATCACTCTTTTACAGTTCTCATCTTTTTAATTTATTGTACAAAACTGTTCAGCTAATTTGTAAGTTCGTCTAATTAGTCACTTTTTTCTGTATTTAGGATTGTAAATTAGCTAAATTCTACTTAAATAAGTATAGTGTTATTTGTAAACTATAATAAAATTAGTTTTAATATTAAAATTTTAATTTTAGGTGCAATATTTTAAGTAAAAAGTTTCTTATTCTTTACTTTACTAGAAGTAATAGCTTGTTCTATACTTTTACAGGTGTAATAACTTGTCCTGCACTTTTCCAGGTTTATAATCTTAAGAATATGACTTTTCATGCTCGCATTTTTCCAAGTAATCCATGATTTTTCCAGGCATTGCTGTTATAAGATAATTAATAATGTGTCAATTAATAATTTAAGATTTTACCTTATAAAATACTGAAAGATAATATTTCCATTTTTCCCTATAAGTGATGATAATATTTCAAATTTTTTCATGTTTAATTTAAATATATGTTGTGATTGAATTATTTGATATTACCCATCCACACCAAATTAATGGCAGAGATTTTTACCATGTTGTTGGTCGCACCATGGCTCACCAAAAGTTACAAACAACAAGACCCCAAAACCATCAGTTACCAGGCTCACCTTAAGTAACCTAATTTTGCAATATTAAGTCACAGGAATTCCTTCAACGAAAAAAATTATTTCCAATGATTCCGGGAATGAGAGTGGGGAACCCCCACTTCGTTTTATCCGAACCAAAATAAGGGGTTTGCAGCATATTAGGAGGTCAGGGTACTTGATTCCACGCAAAAAAAATAAAAATTTTTATTTTTATTTCTTAGTGAAAATTGTGCAGATGTTAATATAGAAATTTACCATAATGTTGTTGTTATTTAGCCTCAAATCAACCCTGACAATGCAAACTATCATCAAAAACATTCCATCTTTCAGTAAACCGTCTTTTTAGAGATAATCTAGGACATTACAAACAATGGGCGTGTGATTTAGATAGGGAGATACTTTGGCTGTTATTTTTAGCATGTTGAGCGACCAGGTGGAGGCTCTTTCATTGGTTCGATTGCGTGATGAGATTTTTTTATATATATATGCAATATGTATATATATCATCGGCAAAAGTTAGAATAAGTCAAAAGCTGAGAGTTTCGTGTATTGGCACTTATCAAACACGAATTTGTCCATTGTTACTCAATAACTTCTGACGAAATAACTTCTAAAGTACAAAATTTTGTCAAAAACGTTGAGAGTAAACCCTGTTCTATGTGACACATTCTACCAGTATCGGAAGTTTGAAAGTGTTTAGTTAAAAACTATTAATTAAATAATCTGTACGTCAAATTGAATAGATCCGAAATGGATGAAAGGTATTTTGTTCAAGTGCTCATTAGTTGAAGGTTAGCGTCAGGAGCATAAGTGTCCCTTTAAAATGCCGAGTGTTAAATACCTCAAACCAGGTGAGACGACTCGCCCTCTAAATGACAATGAAGAGAACGATAGATATCTATATTTCGCTGTTTTTGCAGTTCATCAGTATCACGTTCTCGAGTCACCTCCAAACGAATTGGAATCGGTGGTCTGAGAGTATATGTGCAAATAGAGTAGACACTATCTGTTGATGCGCAACAACGTCACACAGGTAAAACAAAATTAAATTTTAATTAAGAATAACTAATAAATATAAATACAGGCGCGGGTGTGGCTGTGTGATAAGAAGCTTGCTTCTTAACCTCATGGTTCCGAGTTCAGTCCCACTGCGTGACACTTTGGACAGATGCCTTCTATTACAGCCACAGACCGACCAAAACCTTGTGAGTAGATTTGTTACATGGAAACTGAAAGAAGCCCATCGAGTGTGAGCGTGTGTGAGTGTGTGTGAGTGCGCGCGCGTGTGTATTTATATGTATGTGTATTTCTGTCTCTGCTTGCATGCTCCCCACCACACACACACACACTCATGCATCACTTGTAAATCCATGCTGGTGTGTTTAGGTACCCGTAACTTAGCGGTTCAGATAAAGAGAAAGATAGAATAAATACTGAACTTACAAATAATAAGTCCTGGCGAGCTGGCAGAAACGTTAGCACGCCGGGCGAAATGCTTAGCAGTATTTCGTCTACCATTACGTTCTGAGTTCAAATTCCGCCGAGGTCGACTTTGCCTTTCATCCTTTCGGGGTCGATAAATTAAGTACCAGTAACGGACTGGGGTCGATCTAATCGACTTAATTCTTTTGTCTGTACTTGTTTGTCCCCTCTATGTTTAGCCCCTTGTGGGCAATAAAGAAATAAGAAACAAGTAAAAGAATAAAAGAGTTATCCATGTCACATACTTTATGTATATGTATTTTGTTTATGCGCTCATTAGATGCGGGGCTAGCGTCAGGAGTGAAAAGCTCCCTTTTATTTTTTTTCTTTCTGGAGGCAAGCACATGCACTCATGTGTGCACAGAGGTATACACGTATCTATGTCGTGAGAATTCCTCCGAGTTCAGTTTCACCGTGTGGTACCTTGTGCAAGTGCTTTTTGTTATAACCCCGGTCTGACGAAAACCTTATGAGTTGATTCAATATACGTAAACAGTGTGATACCCATCGTGTGTGCGCGCACACACACACACAAATAAATACACACACACACACAC
>NC_068985.1:52249029-52250383 GCF_001194135.2 Octopus bimaculoides | reverse complement strand
TATATATATATATATATATATATATACATATATATATATACACGTGTGTGCGCGCGCATGTGTTGTTTTATATACATCCCTGTAACATAGCTATTCAGCAAAAAGAGACCGATAAAATAAGTACCAGCTTAAAAACTATAACGACAGGGGCCGATTTGTTCGACCTTCAAAGCGGTGCCCCAACACGGCCGTAGTCCAATGACTGAAAGATGTAAAAGATAAAGGATAAATGATACAGCTAGAAAGAGTTAGAGAAGTAAACATTATAATTTATTCATTGAACTCGATTGACATAAAGACTTTCTCTCTTCTCAAGCATTGAGAAATATTCTTACACGCATAAAGAATGAGAGAAAGAGAGAAAGAAAGAAACAGAGAGATGGAGAGAAAGAGAGAAGGATAGAAAGAGAGAGGAGTGAGGGAGCAGAGAAGAATGGAGACAGCAAGAGAAACATGTAAACGTCAGATGTCAAACATATCAGCGTCGAATCAGCAACGCCAAATAAGCAACGCCAAATAAGCAACGCCATAACGTCAGAGTATCATGCCCTCTAAATTCAAAGCATGAAAATGTGCGAATTGCCTGAGTTGATAAAATAAGGAAAAATCAAGTATACTTCATTCTCTAAGATTCACTGGCTTATGCTCTTAATGTTAGAAATTGTTATATTTGTAACTGATACAATATGCGAAAACTGTATAAAAGCCTACTGGATGGAGTGAACCTATATTTTTTTTTTTAAATAGTCTTGTCGATCACTGTGTCATGCTGACTACCTCTGAGAAATATTTTAAGGATAAACGTTTCTGTAAAATTCTCAGCCACTAACATCTTGATTCAGGAACTGGTAATCAGTTGATCAAAAGACGGAAATCCACTAAAGGGAAGATTTTTACATATTTTGGGAGTAAAAAATTTTAAGCAGTACGTATATGTATGTATGTGCGTATATGTCTATCTACGCTTGAGCGTGTGTGTCCGAGTATGTATGCTTGTGACTATGCATTTGTGTACATGGGTGCTTGTATTTCTGTGTGTGTGTGTGTGTGTGTGTCTGTCTGTCTGTCTGTATGTATGTCTGTCTGTCTGTATGTATGTCTGTCTGTCTGTGTGTCTCTGTGTCTCTGTGTGTGCTTTTCTATGTGCTGTACTATGGAATTTTGAAATAAAATCAACAATAGACATGGCTGTGCAATAAGAAGTTTGCGTCCCAACCACAAAATTACGGGTTCAGTCCCGCCCCACTGCGTGTTAACTTGAGGAATCGTCTTTTACTATAACCTTGAGTTGACCAAAGCCCTCTGAGTTAATTTTGGTAGATGATAAGTGTGAAGCTCTTCCTATACACGTATG
>NC_068985.1:52238409-52245187 GCF_001194135.2 Octopus bimaculoides | reverse complement strand
GATGTATATATAAAGGGCATTATTACAGAAAATAATAACGCCACACAGTGGCGTTATTATTTTCTGTAATAATGCCCTTTATATAAATATAAACGAATAATTATATTCTTGGGAATCGAAATTTCCCTTATGAAATTTTTTTACACACTGGCTTATTGATAAAATTCTTGTAAAAGAGTTTTATCCCTTTTTGAATTTATTTATCAAATTTATAGATGTATATAGATAGATGACGTAATATAAGCTACATACACGTTTATGTACATATGTTACGTAATATGGAGTCTTCTGTTATCCGTGCATGTGTGATTTGCAAGAGCTGTATGTTGTATTATTGATGTTGCTGTGCTATTGTGGTTGTTAACTCCAGCTCTCCTGATCCAGCAAACTTTTCTAATTAAAATGTTGCTAACGTAATCATTTTGTTTCTCTTCAATTTTCTGTGACGGAGTCTTTTTTAACATAATTATTATCTCCCCTTTTTCGAGCACCTTCTGAAACCTAGCTTTCCCCGATTACAGCATCACTGGCAAAGGAGAGTGTTGCTATTGTTGTTGTCATCGTTATTTCCTTTTGGTTTATGTCGATGCTGTTGTTATCATCGTAATCATTGCCATCATCGAGCAATCTACTGACATCGTTGCTATTTAATGATATAGTTATTATACATGATAGTTCTTGCTAATCTTGAAAGAGGGCCAGCAACTTCGAGGGGAGAGAGAAGTAGATTACACCGTCCCTAGTGCTCAACTGATACTTATTTCATCGATCCTGAAAGGATAAAAGGCAAATTCAACCTTAGCAGAATTTGAGCTCAGAAGTTAAAGACCGAAGAAGTATCGCTAAGCATTTTGCCCGGCATGTTAAACATTCTCCCAGCTCACCACCTTATATTATAATAAAACTAATAATGGCTTGAAATGTTGGCACAAGGCCAGAAACTTCGGTGGTGGGGGCAAATCGAGTACATCGACCCCCAGTGCTCAACTGGTGCTTATTTTATAGACTCCAAAAAGATGATAGGCAAAGACGACCTCTGCAGGATTTGAGCTCAGAACGCAACGACGGACGAAATGCCAGATCTAATTTTTAAGTTATTGTGCCCTATAATCACGTGGACGACTGCTATTTTTGTTGCCTAAATCGGAAGGGTATTAACCAGAAAAATCGACAAATGCTTGTGTATCCTAATCTTTCCTCTGCTATTAGACAGGTTCCACACAGTGAAGAGCTTCCAGTTCCTGTCTTCAATGTCTTGCCCTCAACCAAAGAAAATTCACCACCTGAAGATGCCACTAGAGATGAAGACCTTTCAGTTGAGACATTACTTCAGCTATTCCCCCAGGTAAAGCTGAATGATCTAGTTCGTGACTAGAACCTCTCAAAAAATTCTGCAGAACTGTTGGCTTCCCGACTGAAGGAGAAGAATCTTCTAGAGAATGGTGTCCGTATAACCTTTTATCGGAGTCGGCATGAAGAGTTCCTTTCATTCTTTACAAAAGAAGAAGAGCTGGTTTACTGCAGAGATGTCAGTGGGCTTCGGGCTTCTTAATTAGCATGGCATCGAGGAATACAAACAAGAGGAATGGTGTCTTTTCATAAACAGCTTTAAGCGTAGTTTAAAATGTGTATTGTTGCACAAAGAAAATGTGTATGGCTCTGTCCCACTCGGCCACTCAACAACTCTGAAGGAAAAATATGAAGAAATTAGGTTGGTTTTAGAGAAGATACTGTATAATGATCATAAATAGGTCATCTGCGTTGACTTAAAGATGGTGAATTTTCTCACGGGACAGCAATCTGGTTGTACCAAATGCCCATGCTTTTTTTGCATGTGGGACAGTAGAGACCGAGTAAACCACTATGTTAAGAAAGACTGGCTGCCTCGAACAAATATGGCTTCATGTAGAGCTGCCAATATATTGGAAGAACCTTTAGTTGAGCGAGATAAGATCATTTCCCCACTCCTACCCGTTTGCACATCAAACTCGGATTGATCAAGCAATTCGTCAAAGCTTTTTGACAAAAATGGGGAGTGCTTCAAGTATATCTGCAATGTATTTCCAGACTTGACGATCGAAAGACTTAAAGCAGGGATATTGATGGACCACAGATCCCTAAGCTCTTGAAGGACACAAGTTTCGTAAAAATGATGAACGAAATTGAAGCAACAGCTTGGCTAGCCTTCGCAAAAGTAGTACGAAATTTCCTTGGGAAACAGAAAAGTGAAAACTATAAAGACCTTGTTACCAACTTGATATCAACTTTCCGTGATATTGGCGCGAATAGGAGCATCAAAATGCATTATCTTTTTAGTCATCTTGATCGTTTCCCTGAAAATCTCAGAGATGTTAGCAATGAACAAGGTGAACGATATCATCAGGCCATCAAGGAGATGGAACCTCGGGACCAAGGACGTTGGGACGCTGATGAGGGCAGACTATTGCTAGTGTTTAAAACGAGATACCTCTGTTGCTCAACATTCACGGTGCACAAAAAAGTGTAAATATATTCCTTGAATTTTCTTTCAAAAATCTTTGCCAATGTGCATTTTCAATTTTAAATTTTTATTTGTACTTTGTTTTGTTTTACGCTCTCTTTATTGATTTATATTATATGCCTCTTGTATGAATAAAATACTTACTCTATCATAGTATAGTCAGAAAACTAGACTTGATAAAGAAAAGCTGAAGTTATCTTTTAATTTAGCAAGCAAAATCCTTTAAGAATTCGTTGAAACATTCCAGGCACCAGAGAATTTTTTTTTTTTTTTGCCCAGTGATATGTAACAATAATATTCATCTTTTTTTTATAGATAACAATAATAGGAGTAAGTCCCCTGGACATTACTATCTCGTACATAGGGCCGGTTACCCGATTTCCTTGCCGTATAAGTGGCTGAAATCACGACACTCCCCATGAAAGAAACGCTTGATCGTTGCGGGGGATAATTTATTCACAACTGAGTGGACAGGAGTATTGTCAAATGATGTTTTGTTCTCGAGATCACAACCCACCGCTTAGTCCGAGAATTGAAACCATGATCTTGCCAGCAACACTCTCACGCAGTGTTTTTTGACTATTTTGTTTTTACCTATGGAGCCTTCGCTTCCTACTATATTTGTTTATTTGGATCGATCCCCATAGCTATTTGAGGCTTTAAAAAATCCTGTTATACTTTTATAGTTAAATATTATCAGGAATTGTTTAAGAAAAATTGTTTAAGTTTGTTCAGGCGCAGGAGTGGCTGTGTGGTAAGTAGCTTGCTTATCAATCACATGGTTCCGGGTTCAGTCCCAATTCGTGGCATCTTGGTCCGACCAAAGCCTTGTGAGTGGATTTGGTAGAGGGAAACTGAAAGAAGCCCGTCGTATATATGTATATATATATGTGTGTGTCTGTGTTTGTCCCTCCAGCATCGCTTGACAACCGATGTTGGTGTGTTTACGTCCCTGTCACCTAGCGGTTCGGCAATAGAGACCGATAGAATAAGTACTAGGCTTACAAAGTATAAGTCCCGGGGTCGATTTGCTCGACTAAAAGCGGTGCTCCAGCATGGCCTCAGTCAAATGACTGAAACAAGTAAAAAGAGTAAATATCTTTTGTATTGTAGAAGTATAACCAATGTATTGCAGATAGATTTTAACAAAACCTTATCTGGATGTCCCGAGGGCCATATGGTCCCCGGTCGAAAACCACTACCCTAACCCCTGGGCTACGTGCAGCTATTGCTCGCAGCATTAGTGTTATGACATTCGACGTTTCTTAAAGGGGCTTTTGTTTCATACTCTCGTTCTCTCTCTCTTTTCTGTTTTTTTTTCTTTTTTATTTTCTTCAAATTTTATAGTTTCCCATTCAAATAGAATTTATTTTTATTCTTTTTTCGCTACGACGAGGGCGTCATGTTTACATTCCTGTATATACGCAAGTCTGCCACCAACGTTGTGAATGCCTTCTCTAACTATCACCACCGAAGATACCATGTTTAGAGAGAAAAAACAAACGTTTAAATGTCTTCCACCGCACAAGAAATTTTAAAATTAAAAAAAAATCATACCCAACAAATAAAAGAATAAATTCCAACTAAACAGTGGGAAAAAAAGAAACACAAATTCCCGCCTAAATTGTTTACAATAAAAATAATGACAGAAAACACCGATTCGAATTAAGTACAATTATAAATACAGGAACAGAAAAAAAAACTTTACTGCGAATAATAATAATAATAATAATAATAATAATAATGATAATGATTTCTTTTATTTGCCACAGAGGCATAGATTAGGGGTGAATTACAAGGACAGTCTACAATTTGTGTGTAAGTTTGCATAAAAGATGAGAAGGAAAGAAAAAGATGTTGAAATGAGATAAAAGTACACATAGTATGCAGAGTATGTGAACGCATAGATAATGTAGTCCTCCTGATAAGGAGAACCTCTAAGTAGTGTCGACCGAGGAACCTTATAGATCCAGAATTATTTTGACCCACCCCCCCAAAAAAAAAGCATGGACCCTCGCCCAATGTTGCCCTCCAATCTACAGGTTTATGCTTTGATTAGGTGCATCCATCTTAACCAATTTTGCCAGTCACCGTCCTTTTTACAAATTCTCTAGGGGGAACCACTTCCCTTACCACCCTCACTTTCTTTTCCATGTAGAACTTTAAAAGTTCTACATGACCGAAAAGAAATGTGTCTTTCCTCAATAATAATAGTTCTTTCTATTACAGGCTCAAAGCCTGAAATTTGGTGAAAGTGGATCTGTCGATTAGATCGACTCCAGTGCTCCCCTAGTGCTTATTTTATCGACCCCAGTAGGATAGAAAGCAAAGTCAACCTCGACGGAATCTGAACTCAGAACATGAGACCCAGGATGAAATACCGCTAAACATTCCTTCAGCCGCTCTAACGATTCTAACAATAGAAGTATTTAAAAACACAGGGAGGTATATACAGAACCTAAAACTCAGATTCATGAACATGCATAACATACAGAATATAGCACCACTTGTCACATCATAGATATTATATAGTGTATTTTCAATAAAACCGAAAATACAAAACCTAAACAGAACAATGTATATGCTTATGGTACAGATAACAGTACTCGGTGATGCAGTGAAATCCTGCTGTAAAATAAGACTACTGAAAAAGTAATAATGATAATGTTATCCATAAGGAGACGTTAAGAAACGAGAGTAAAATATCTGTAAACATACTTGGTTGACGACTTCTGTAAGACAAATTCGTTGAAAACACTACTAACTTACACAAATCATGTGATACCTAGAATGGAGTACTTCCCCACGCCTAGGGGAATATACATAGATATCCCAGACATCATTCAGAGAAAGGCTGCTCGATTGGTTGGCATAAAATAACTTACAAGTTTATTCCAACTTCTGAGACACCGCGATAGATAGTCTCATACCACAACTACAATAGTAGTCTTGATAAACTTCTATCACACATGTAGCATCCACTACTTCCATTGTTGTAAATTAACCATTGTACGCATTCCTTCCACCCCAGAATGTTGGTCTCCCTGGAATTCCTCACCCCGCCTTACACTCCGCGCCTGCAGTCATCGACTCGCAGTAATGTAAGGGGAGAGCAAACAGAACTTCAAGGGTTGTGGTATATAGAGCTACCCTCATATCATCCGATGGCATTACAAGACACTACCCGAACACAGCAGCTAGTGATTTCAAAAGAAGGAATACACAGTTTATGCACTCCTTTAGGTGCAGGGAAGAGAAAACTATATCTTCCTGTACTGATTTATCTGAAGATTCTGCAAACATCGGAACGACTTCCCCGACATCGAGTGAAAGACCTTTGATATGGTCCCTTCCGTACTCCCCTGAAACTTTCTGGTACCAATTCTGCCTTTGCGAGAAACTACATATACTGCACTAGACTGCTGTATCCCTCAACAGGGTAGAATTAGCTATTTTATTCGTACCACTAGAGATACGCCTGGTTAATGAAGTTGAAGCCACTGGCAGCCGACAATCTAGATATACCACTTTAGGCCTGGCTGCTCCAAACACAAGGGCATGGTAATAAACCCCTGATACTGGTATTTACTACAGCCTGATCCATGATAACAATCCAACCTTGCACTAAATTTTACTCCAGTACCATAAAACCTGGAGAACCCCACGGAAAGGTTGTTACCACTAAAGTGGTAGTTCTCTGCTATCCCACAACACCTGAAATACACTAAACTGCAACTTCCAGATATAGCGGCGTCAGCTACTTACCAACATCATGTCCTGCTACAAGGGTCAGAGAACAAAGCAAATAATTAATGTCGATTCTAGATTAAGAATACCACTTGACCTGACGGGTCAATGACATTTAGAAGCCATCTTGAATTTGTCTCATATCTTGTTACTCTCTCTAGATGTCTGACGAGTTGGTTTATTCTACGAGCCAACAAGACTAAGTTGCATGAAGTCGAGTCAAACTGTTATTAAATAACACGTGTGTGTATGAGTATACGATGGGCTTTCAAATAGTTTCCATCTACTAAATTCACTCATTAGTTATTGTTGGGCTAAAGGAGAAGACGATTGCCCAAGGTGCTGCGCAGGACTGAACCCGAAACTGCCTGGTTGCAAATCGAGCTTCTTCACCACACAATTATACATGTCGTGTGTGTGTTTGTGTGAACATGTATGTGTGTATGTCTGCATATATATATATATGTATGCATTTATATGTATATATATATATATATATATATATATATATATATATATATATATATATAT
>NC_068985.1:52235426-52238325 GCF_001194135.2 Octopus bimaculoides | reverse complement strand
TGTGTGTGTGTGTGTGTGTGTGTGTGTGTGTGTGTGTGTGTGTGTGTGTGTGTAACCTATGATCAAATGCATGTCATTAAGTAGGATACATAGATGGCTATTTTCATTTAATGTTGCTTCAATTCCGTACAATGGATTTTTATTCAGCCTGACGGCTACACTTTATATATCGGTGATTATGTTATTCACTTTTTCGTATATATTAGAAGCGACAGATTTTGTTTAGGCATGTGGCTGCTAGTACACATCGTTAACCTAGTAATAATGTTAAATATTTACCAAAAATAAAAGTGGTATTTTCTATAAGTCACGTTGCTTCAAAAAAAAACTTGACATATCTCAGCATAAATGATTTTCAAACATGAAATTCCTCAGCGAAAGATAGACTGGTTTATAAAACTGCTTTCCGAAGTTAATGGTAATGAAATTTTGAATGAATATATCTGAGTTTTCAATAAACGGGTTATAGAGGGCCAAGAAGGCTGAAATGCTTCTGACCTTCTCTTTAGTCGCTCCTGGCCCGATCATTTCTCACCACTGTTTTGTTCTCGTTGTCCTGTTCTTGTTTGCACTTTCACCCTTCGCAAAGGGTTCCAAATATTATTTGATTTGCTTTGCGGGAAGGACTGTTCCAACGGGTCGCGTGTTGTCCTTGCCTTCGGAGCGCGGATTGGATGAAGAGGGGAAGTGTTCTTTATGTTGCATGTCTCGTTTCTCTGTTTGTTTGTTTTTTTTTCGTTGTTCGAAGGAGGGGGGTCGTTTTCTGTCTTCGTCTTTATGTTTTCGTTTCTCATTGTGTCTAACGTTTTTTGTGGTGTCCTGTACCCATGTGTGCATGTATGTGTGCATATGGATGTGGGTGTGTACATGTATGTATGGATGTATTTATATATTGCTTATGTTATTATATAAACATATACATGCATACATATATATATATATATATATATATATATATATATATATATATATATATATATACACATACACACACACATACAGCAGTATCTTGCCTGTCAAGGGTGTATATACATTATGATACGTTTTTGTTTAATTACTTTAACTACCATTAATGTAATTCAAAAAAAAAATTCCCTTTTTACCTATGATCTTTTATATGAGAGAATTTTTCTCTGACTTTATCTCTGTTCATCAGTGGATGGAATGACTCTTCATCTAAAAATGGATGCACGCCAGATAGATGAAAAGGTTGTGGATGAGAAAATCGATTGAGCCCCGACTAAGATACCATCTGATGTGTAACTACGTCCATTGACACAGTTTGTTCAAATTCTATCTAAAACAACATTGCCTTTAATTCTTCCGGAGTGGACAAGATAAATTACCATTCAATTGCCGGAGTTACTATAGCTGTTCGTTAAAAAATATCGTCTGGCCTTGTGCTCATGTTATAAAAAATACTATATAAATATAAAATAATAAAAACAACCCGCAAATATTAAGGGATCACTGAATCACCATCTAACAAAGTGTTATTGTTATTGAAATCAGTGGGACACCAAATCTTCATTTGCTTACAATCATCAGCCTTCTGTTGTTATATCCAGGCTTTATTCTTACCAAAAAGGACCCGCCTCAGTGTATATATGAGTAGGAGTAGTACATATGTGTGTATACACACTCATACACATATATGAAGTGTCGGAATTATGAGGATCTCTGCTTGGCAGCTGATGAGTGAAAGTCTCCGCTCATGTAAAATGTTTCTTTTATGTTTCTTCCTGTTTCTTTTATGTCTCTATTCGTTGTTACTGTCCTTTACCATTTGTTTCACGTACCTGAAGAGTGTAAGGTTTTGTTTATTGGTCACTGATGTATGAGTACGATCTAGAGGTTAATCAGAAGAGTTTATACTAAGATGAGACTGTTTTGAGAAATTGTGGTATGTTATCAAGGTCGTAGTGTCGTTATACGGTAGACACGAAGAATACATGTGTACGTATATATATATATATATATATATATATATAAGAGAGAGAGAGAGAGAGAGAGAGAGAGAGAGAGAGAGAGAGAGAGAGAGAGAGATAGAGAGATGGATGGATAGATAGATAGATAGATAGATAGATAGATAGATAGATAGATAGATAGATAGATAGATAGATAGATAGATAGTTTTTAGCTGACGTCATAAGAATTTATAATCTGTGAGAGAAAGGGAAATAATTCGTTTTTGGAACGATGACTCTCGAAGCAGATAAATCTATAAATGATAGCATGTAAATGTTAGGTTAAAAAAACCCCAAAGACAGGAAAAGTTGATGTCTACCCATTACAATATAGAAAGATGTTTCATGGAGTGAAACATGAAAAGCCATTTTCTAGCAGCACAACTTATCCTCTTTTACGAATTTTAGGTGATAACCTTAATATGACACTAATGTAGTTGTAAAGTTATTTAATATTCCCTTAGAAGTTGCAGTGATTGACTACAACATTTTATGAATGTCTTTGAAAGTATGTGTTTTAAGAACTTAAGAATAACGATATCTTCCTAAACATAAATTCGATACTTGGTTGTCTCTACGATTTTATATGGGCGGAAGAACTTCCAACAGCAACGGAGTGAATCGGTATCTGTCTTCCAACATTGTATCTTTCAATATTCATAATAATCGAGTTCTAATATGTTGGACTATTTCTCCGCATTACACGGAGTTGAAAGCGGTTTACTTTTATTGTATAAGTATAATATTCCAAGAACACTAACACATCCCACCACATATAAACATACACCCGTAATTACATGCATATATTACGTACATAATATTAGTGCGTATATCTGTCTGTATATATATACACACACACACACACACACACACACACACACATATATATATATATATATATATATATATATATATATATATATATATATATA
>NC_068985.1:52233585-52235206 GCF_001194135.2 Octopus bimaculoides | reverse complement strand
AGAGAGAACGGTTCTCTGCTCCAATACAAAACGTAACCACTTCTGTTTGTTGCGCTTTTCCGTGCATGAGATCTTGAGTCCCGAGAGGTGTTTTAATTTTACATTACAAACAATGCAAATATGTCTCACCTCGAGCAGCAAAGTGTCGTTTGTCTTGTCCGAGTTGTGGATATTTGAATGCCTTTTTAGACCATCGATCGAATCACATGCCTTATTACAAATATGACACATGAGTGTGTCTGCTGTAATGATCTTTGTGTTACCTGGGCCAATTGTGTGAAGATGAGTTCTGAGATGTGAAGTTTAGCCAGCCTTAGAAAGGTAAGTCTTACCTTATGTTGAGCAACAGAGGGATGACTTTATTTTTGTTTTTCGCGAGGTGTTTATTTTTCCGTTTTTCTCTTTTCATTTTTGCATATTTTTGTTTCTTATTTTTTTCAAAATCTTTTACCCACACCAGATCGTTTTCCACATTTTTTGTATGGTGTATAAAACTCCGTAAGATTAGTTTATAGCAAGTCCGTGCGGCTTTTTCGTTTACACTGTTTTCGCTTCCCAGCAGATAGGTCACCATGAAAAATAGAAATGCACTCTGGACACGGACTCAAGCACACACATACACACGCACAGACACAAACACACACACATAACATAACATTACATACAAACTCATACACACATACGCATACACAGATATTTAGACGCTTTAGAAAATAAACAATGAAACAGACGTTGACGACTACGTGACAGTTTGGGATGTAAGAAAGTCCGGAGCCTCGAATTATTGTTAAAATCACAGTGAGAAAAGAAAAGGACATCGGTTGGGGTGTTTATGGCTAAATGAAGATTTGAGATGCTGGAGAATAATAATAAAGATAGGTGGTACGTTTGCTCATGGAAAGAAGGGGCAAAAGAAGCAGTAACTGCTGTTTCCACAAACTGAATAAAGCGAAAGGCATCGGAGGTGACGGTGGTGGTGATGGTGGTGGTGGTGGTGGTGGGGGGGGAGTAAAAACATTTGTCATGATGGTCATTACGGTGTTGGAGAGAGATGTCAGGGATGAAGACGATGACGGCTGGCGTTCGTGATGGTGGCGGAGGTGGTGAAGATGGCAATGGCGGTGGCGTTGGTAGTGGTGGTGATGCTAGTGTTGGGCATTATGGTACTGGTTCGTGATCGTATTGTGAACGAAAACTGAGGTCGAAACAGTGAGGAGAGAGGATGCTCGTTAAAAAATTTCACGGAGATCATCGACAGGAATTTGAAATATGGACTCAACAGGATAAGCCCGTTAAACCTACATCCGTGTACACAAACACGCACACACACATACAAATACACACGTATATGTATATATGCATATATTATTGGTCTCACATACATAGTGTATGTGTATGTGTTTTGTATATATATATATATATATATATATATATATAGAAGGTTTAGATTTAGATTCAAGATTGAATATGGTACTTATGTTTAGGCACCAGAATATCTGCATTTTCATGCAGCTGAAGATTGCTCTTCATATTGCATCTAATGTAATGCTCGCATTACTTAAATAAATGGAGTAGCATGAAACGTGCGTACTGCAATCATCTTTGAAATCCGTGTTGCTTA
>NC_068985.1:52227691-52233283 GCF_001194135.2 Octopus bimaculoides | reverse complement strand
ATTATCTTTGCAATTTCGGCTGCACATATAAATGTATTAGGTCATCCCATAAATAATGCGGTGTTTTTTATACTTTTATTTTTCAAAATTAAGATAAACAAAGTTTCTTTTTAATCTAAAATATACTTTCCTTCATTTTCTGCAATGCTCTTCCATCTATCTGGTAGACTTGCAAGACCCCCTCCTCCAAAATTTACTTGTCCGTCACGAAAAATACTCCACCAGCATTGTCGTGACCTCCTCTACAGAATTCATATTTTTTCTGTCCAAATGATTTTGAAGACTGCGGAATAAATGATAACCAGATGGGTCAATGTGCGGCGAATATGGTGGGTGGGACATCGTTTCCCATTCAAACTGCTCCAGCCTTTTGAATGTCATCCTCGCTGTATATAGCCGAGCATTATCCTGATAGAAGAACACTTTACGTCTTGAAGCCAAAGATGGTCACTTTAGCCCCTCAATCTGCTCGCAGTAGATCTCCTTTGTTATCGTTTGGTTTGGGTTTTAAAGTTTAAAGGACACAAAACGTTTCATATCTCACTAAACAGATAACAACACCTTACGGTGGAGGAAGACATTCTTTAGCCTGCGGTACGGTTGTTTCTCCTTTCCCTACCCACTATCTTCGGTACTTGACATTTTTATAGAGAACCCATTTCTCGTCACCAGTCACTATTCGGTCCAAAAAAGGTTCATTCGTGAGACGTGGGAGCAAAGAAGAGCACACATTCACTCACTGCACGCGATTAGACTCGGAAAATTTGTGAGGAACCCATCGACCCAATTTGTTGACTTTGCCCATGGCACGCAGGTGTTGATGAATGGTTGAAAGACCAAATCTAAGCTTCTTTGCTAGTTCGTCAACAGTTACGATAGGATTTTGTTCCACCGAGGTTTTACAGGACGTCCTTGTCGAGCTCTATAGATCTTCCAGGACGAGGTACATCTTCTAGACTGTAGTTTCCGGCTCGGAATTTCTGGAACCACCGTTCACAATGGTTTACGCTTATTGTCGGATCCCTGCATACTGCATTAATATTCCTTGCACTTCCCATTGCGTTGTTGCCTTTATTGAACTCGTAAAGCAAAATATGCTGAATATACTCCTTTGTCACTTTCATCGTAGCTGCAAAACAATAACTGTTAAAATCGAACAGCACTCTTCAAAACTTGCACTAAGAATAAGTACATGGTAAAATTACTACCTGCTTTTATAGCAAGTTGATGCAGGTAGTTTATCCTGTTGACTTCCGACTTTTAGTTCATGCAGTTGAAAAAAACCGTATTATTTATGTGATGACCCAATATATATGTATATACTTATATATATATATATATTTATATGTACATAAATACATTTTATATGTACGTGTTTATGTTTATATGTGTGTGTGTGAGTGTGTGTATGTATCAAACACCCACGCATACACACACATATATATAAACGTATATATGCATATCTGTATATATATATATATATATATATATATATATATATATATATATATATATACATACATATATATATACATACATATATACATACATATAGATAGATAGATAGATAGATAGATAGATAGATAGATAGATAGATAGATAGATAGATAGATAGATAGATAGCCACATGCTCATACACCTACATACCTTTTACAATTATACATAAGCCTATAAAAACCCACAAAAAGTTAAACATATAGACATATAAATATATCCATCCATCCATCCATCCATCCATGCATCTATCCATTCATACATACATACATACATACATACATGCATACATACATACATACATACATACATACATACACCTGTTGACAGTACAAGTTCAAAAAATTTCACCTCAATTATAAATACACTCCTACGCACGAAGAAGTAGACTCCATTCAGCTCTTAGTCAAAACTAACCTCCTGTGAGTTTACCACTCAATCCCACCACTTACTCGCTATTGTTACCCACTTCAATTTGGACATGGATTAGTTTCGTGTGACTGATTGCATCTTAATAACATAGCCCAGTTGTTTGTTTGTTTGTCTTTTTTATATTTGGTTATTATTCTGTTGTTATCAATGAGCTGACCGGAAGAAAGTTGTCCACAAAAGACATCCATCAGATATCCATTTTAACAAATCTCGTAGAAGTGGAAGTGAGAGAAGACAGGAAGATTTGGGGAAAAATAATTTTCAAATTGTCGTTGGTGTTGTTGTTGTGGTGATGGTGGGAGGAAGGTGGTGGCGGTGATGCTGATACACACACACACACACACACACACACACACATATACATATATATATACACAAAATGTCCCAGAATTAAGGCAATCGAAGTTTCGGGCCTTAATAACTATCAATAAATGCGATAAGACATGAAAACTGTACATTATTATAAAAGCTTAGTATGTATGTCTTCTGTTTGTTATAGACTAATTAAATTCAGATTTATAAATGAAATAATGGTTATAGACCAAAATACAATCATAACCCTCCACAAAGGAGGTGAAAGTAACACAACTATAGCAAAAAAGCTTAAAATTAAGCGAACAACAGTCTGGAAAATTGTCAAGAAATTTCAAGACACTGGTTTCACTGCTGGTTGATCTGGATGTGACCGAAAAAGAAGTGCGTGGACCCTTCAGCTTAACAAAAGTACCAGAGAATAGATACGGCGAAATCCTCGTCGTTCCATCAGAAAGCTAGTTGCCACAGCAAAAATAAACAGAACATCGATGTATCGAGTGCTGAAAGAGAATCTCAGGACCCGACCCTAGAAGATGATCTGCCGTCATGAGCTCACGCATGTTTATAAGGTCATGAGACAGGAGAGAGGTCGTCTTATCCTGTGTCAGATTGCTGAAGGCACGCTGCCCAACCTCGTATTCACTGACGAAAAGAAATTTGACATCGGACAGACAGTAAACCACCAGAATGACCGACTTTAGAATGTATCTGGCACCATCGACGGTAGACTCGTAAATCGACGTCAAAATCCACAGTCAGTTATGGTTTGGGCGGTTGTGACAGCCACTGGAAGGTCTCACCTCGTTTCTGTGCCCTCGGGTGTTAATTTTAACATTCGGCGATACATTAGCGACATTCTGGAAGCTGAAATGCTTCCATGGACGAATGAGCACTTTCAAGGTGCACTTTTGAGTCTCCAACAGCACTCGGCATTATACCACAGCCTCAGACACAACATCTCAATTCAGTAAAACATGCCATCGTTCATAGGCAAGGGTGTGTGGCCCTCAAGAGATCCGACTTCAACCAGTTGGATTTTCTGTTTGCTCCATTTTCGAGACGAGGGTCTCGAGCACTCCACATTAAGCTGCGGCTTTGCTGGGGCACCGCCTTCAAGAAGTTTTAATCGAGCTAATCGACTCCAGTACTTTTTTAAAGCCTAGTACTTATTCTATCGGTCTTTTAGACCGAACTGCTAAGTTACGGGGACGTAAACACATCTACACCGGCTGTAAGGCGGTAGTAAGGACAACACAGGCACAAAGACACGTGGGCGCACGTGCAGAAGCATACACGCTCGCACACACACAAAGACACACACAAACACACACACACACATACACACATACACACACACACACACACACACACACACACACACACACAGACATATATATAAGTACAACTCAGTCAATGCTGTTGACTGATTTTTAGTCTAAATCTGCCCATAATTATCTCTCTTCGGTGTTTCGAATTGAGTAAGACTAAAGAGCCAGAACCCGATAGAGACCAATGCTAGGCAGGTATGATGTCCTTACACCTTTTAACATAAATATTCTTCACTGTAACTGCAGTGAATGTACCTTTAGAATTTGAAATGTGTCACAAACATATTTAACTAGGTTAAAGTCGCATATATACAACCAAAATACCCCCCCACACACACACATACAGAGAGAGTGGGAGAGAGAGAGAGAAAGAGAGAGAGCGCGAGGTAGTGTTGAAAAGTTCCTAGCTTTGCTGAAGAAAATACAGGAGGATCAGTTATGATTTTCTTTAACATATTCCCCTCTCACACTTATTGCAGCGGTCCTTCAACTTTTCTAAGCCCTGTAAAAGAACTCAGAAGGTTTCACATAATACATAAATGTGGTACCGTCCCACTGCATGGTATCTTGGACAGGTGCCATTTATTATATCCCAGGTCTGACCAAAGCTTCTGAGCAATAGACATAAACTGAAAACAGCTCGTTCTATAATCATATGCTGCATGTATGTATGTATGTATGTATGTATGTATCTATCTATCTATCTATATGTATACATATGTATTACATTACCTTATATATATACATGCGTATAAGAAGAGATGACCACTAAGTGGACATCCGATATGCTAGAAAAAGATCATCTACGATCTAGCTACAAGGAAAAGGATGTTCTCCAGAAAAAATATCAGCAAACAATAGAACATAAGCGGGCAAGACAAATGAAAATATACAAAATAAAGAATTAATCGTAGACCGGGTTTCGCCATTAATTCATTTATTTACGTAAAAAAAAAAAACGTCCGTGGCTCGTCTGTACGACCGTTCTAATTCAATATAATTTGCAGACCTATACATGAATTGTCTTCATAAAGTTTGACGTGCGTACTGTTCTACCGATTAGATTGGGGTTATTTTCAAATGCCTCAACTCTGGCGCGCTAAATTCCGGAAACAGTTCTGCAGAAGATAATTCACTGCAGTGTATGCTGCCGGTTAGAGAACATAATTATTCAAAATTTATATTTATATAAATATAAATTATATATATATATATATATATATATATATTGTGTGTGTGTATGCGTATTTATGTGTGTGTGTCTGTGTTTGTGTTGTATTTGATCCCCACCACTACTTGGGAACCGGTGCTTGTTTGCTGAAGTCCCAGTTGTATACCAGTTCGGCAAAAGGAGACCGATAGAATAAGTACCATACTTTAAAAAAATGAAATATTGCATGTCCCAGCATGGCCGAGTCTAGTGACTGAGACAAGTAAAAGCTAAATTATATAAAGATGAGGAGGTGAGGCTGAGATACAAAATGTTGTGCGGTAAAGATGATTATGGGAATGATGATGACGACGACAACGATGACGATGATAATGATGACACTGTTGGGAGCTCTGCTTGTAGTGGTGATGATAGTGTTGTTGTTTGTGGTGATGACGGTGGTGGTGGTGGTAGTAATGATGATAATGATGATGACGATAACAAGACGACGGCCACAACTACTACGTCAATGACAATGATGATGATGATGTTGACGGTAACTTTTATATATGAACACCGCAAAACTATTGGAGCATGCAAATTGATTAGAGAAGCAATCATTAGACGTCCAAAACTCAGAATCGAAACTTCGACTCCAACTTCACTTAGGCTCTAGAACAACTGATACAGAAGTCAATCATGAAATATATTTAAAACTATTCGCCTCCAGAGCTTCGGTCTCTGGCCTGAAAAATGGCGTTAAACATAAATCTTTCCAGATGAGTGTGACATCTTCATTTCACTTGAGTAGAGTTTCTTCAAACTGTTAAAAATTGTTTAGAGCTATCGGCGGTTGCGGCGGTGGTGGAGGGG
>NC_068985.1:52225899-52227225 GCF_001194135.2 Octopus bimaculoides | reverse complement strand
GGGGGTAATGGTGGTGTGGAAGTGGTTGTGGTGGCAAAGATAGGGATAGTGCAGGCTGTGGTGATGATGGACCTGGTTGTGGTGATTATGATGCTGATTGTGGTGGTAGTGGTGGTGGCGGTGTTGTTGTTGTTGTTGGTGGTGGTGGTGGTGGTGGTTTTGGTGGTGCTGCTGCTACTGCTGCTACTGCTGGCTTTAGAGGTGAAGCGGACGATGTTTTAGGTAATGGTAGCGTGAAGTATTAATGGAATATAAGGAAGAAGGAGGAGGAGGAGGAGAAGGAAGAAGAAGAAGAAGAAGAAGAAGAAGAAGAAGAAGAAGAAGAAGAAGAAGAAGAGTGAATAGGAGGATAACAAAAATTAGAAAAATGAACAGCAGCGACAACATAACAAAGTATGAATCATATCAGAAACGTTGGGTGCCATCATTATCATGAACATCGTCCCTTTATCAGCGAAATCACCGCCACCGTCTATAAGTCCCCTTTTACGCAACAACAATGACAACTGTAAGAATAATGGTTTCAATTTTGACAAATAGTTAGCAGGTTTTGGGGGAGGGGGCTAAGTCGATTACATTAACCGTAGTGTTAGACTGGTACTTATTTTATCGAACCCGAAAGGATGAAAGGCAAAAGTCGACCACGGTGGAATTTGAACTCATTACGTAAGGACGGACGAAGTGGTGTAAAGCATTTTACCCGGCGTGCTAACGATTCTGCCAGCTTGCCGCCTCGATAATAATAATAATAATAATAATAATAATAATAATAATAATAATAATAATAATAATAATAATAATAATAATAATAGGCGGCAGCAGCAGCAGCAGCAGTAGTAGCAGTAGTAGTAGTAGTAGTAGTAGTAGTGGTTCGTCTAGACCTGCTGTTTACGTGTCTTTAACTAAACTGATGTGCTTGAAATTATTAAGTTGTCTGTAAGTGTAATTCGACGTTAAATCGCATTAAGTTGTTTTAAACAACAACAGCAGCAGCAGCAGCAGCAATAACAACAACAACAACAACAACAGAAGCAACTTTAGAAACTTCAATATTTTTTGTTTGTTAATAGCTTAAATTAGAAGAGGAGGGACAGTGATCATGACTTTTTTTTTTAAAGAATTTACGACATTGGTTGGAGAAAAGGGTGAAATTATTCTCATTCAGAAAGCTTAGCTCTTATAATAATAATTCTTTCAAATATATAGACAAGGCCTGAAATTTTGAGGGAAGGGTTAGTCGACTACTTCATCACCAGTGCTCAGCCGGTACTTATTTTTTATCGGTAGTTTTAAATTTTGGCACAAGGCCAGTAATTAAGAAGTCGA
>NC_068985.1:52224094-52225889 GCF_001194135.2 Octopus bimaculoides | reverse complement strand
AATTATTCTCATTCAGAAAGCTTAGCTCTTATAATAATAATTCTTTCAAATATATAGACAAGGCCTGAAATTTTGAGGGAAGGGTTAGTCGACTACTTCATCACCAGTGCTCAGCCGGTACTTATTTTTTATCGGTAGTTTTAAATTTTGGCACAAGGCCAGTAATTAAGAAGTCGATTATACAAAAGAGCACCTATAGAACAAGTGTTGGTGCTAACCCAGACGACAGTTTAAGTTTACCGCTCAAGAACGAAAATGGGATCTTATGCTTTTACACATCTATTAAATTACATTTACATGATTTTAGAGGACTCGACGCTGTGAAATAAGAAACTTGTCCAAGGTGCTGTGCCCTGCCGTAGGATTGAAGCCGGACTCACGTAATTGCAAAGTAGATTTTTAACTATGGTAGAAATCTCTTTTAAACTTGTACAGTGTAATTTGAGAACGATTTCTTGCATGGTTAACAACTTTTCTTTGCACATACGGGATTTTGGGTCTAATCCCACTGCACGGCACTTTGGACAAATATCTTATACTATAGCTTCAGGTCCACGGAAGCCATGTGAGTGAAATTTGCAGATGGAAATTGTGTAGAAACCTGTCACACAACATTAGATAATATCATAGATACACCTTAAAAGAGGTGAAGGCCACGGATAGAATGATGATCCTATGTAGACCTCATCATGGCTGATCTGGGCCTACCTTAAAAGAGACGATGAGTGGTGCCGCAAGACTGAGCTTTTAGGATGGTAGAAACATCTGGTACAGAGTCGCAATATTTGGCCCAGAGTCGCAACATCTGACTCAGCAAAGCTCAATCTTTTGTGTAGGAGTTTTGTTGCTTACATCAGTGAATGCTCTGGCGTCGTGTTCGAAATGGCCAAAACACTTCACTGCTTGATGAGACATCGACTCCTGTATTCAAAAGCAGAGTACAACAGCTCCCTCAGCACACAAATGCTCAGTGTAAAATAATACCATCTTTAGAAAAGGGGCTGTCACAGTACTAATTTAGTGAGTGTCTAGGATTCACTAAAAATAGGGAGGTCAAGGGTGGAGCTCTTTGATCATAGGCTTGCTTGTTAATAGCAAGCCTAGGGCTAAACAGTAACAACAACGACACCTCTATTATAACCAATGCCATGACACAAGGAGGGCGTTCGCAAGAGGTAACATGATCTGCTAGAAATCGCAACTATCTTTAAGAACTGATAATAAAAGTAGAACATGCTGGATAACAGTCCTAGATACACTATGTTTGTCTGAAACATTATATGATGGTTACAGATATAACAACTTCAAAATAAATTTGCTGGATCGATCTTGATCTGCGACTGGAAGACGACATCAACAATAACAATGGTTGTGATGGCTGTGTGAATGTTAACAAAATTGATAATGTCTAGGACCCATTATATCACCTTGTTTAATGCCACAATCTAGTTTCCTCGCTTTCACTCGATTACTGCAAACATTTCATTAAGCCTCTGTTTCCTTTTCACATTTTTTCCTGTAGACATTGACCTGAAGATATTTCAAATTGGCCGTTAATAATCGAATCAATTTCGAAGTCTGAGAGATGAAGTTGAAAAATTATGACTTATTATTCTCTCTCTCTCTCTCTCTCTCTCTCTCTCTCTCTCCCTTCATCTCACTCTCTCTTTCTCTCTCCCTCTCTCTATCTCTCGCTCACTCGCTCTTACTCTCACTTCATCTCTCTCTTATTGCACCTCTCTCTACCTCTTACATATATATATACAAACAATCACACACACACACACATATATAT
>NC_068985.1:52223350-52224065 GCF_001194135.2 Octopus bimaculoides | reverse complement strand
ATATATATATATATATATATATATATATATATATATATATATATATACATGTATATACATATATATATTTTACTAGTTTCAATTTGAGTGCTTCGGCCATATTGGGGTACCGCCGTAAAAGATGTCGTATATATTTATATACATGAATTTAGATATATATGTCTATATCTGTATATATGTATACATGTAGATAGATAGATAGATAGAGAGATAGATAGATAGATAGATAGAGAGAGAGAGAGAGAGAGAGAGAGAGATAATTACATGAAGGATATCAAATCCTCTCAAAGGTATGTTACCATCCAAGTTTCCCGGTTATATCCAGTGCTTCAGGTGCAACAGGTGTATTTAAAAAACCGGTACTATTCGTATGTACTTGTGCGCGTTTGTGTTAAAGTGTTGAAAGCTACGAAATGATGAATCAAAACTGCTTACTAATTACCATAGTTGAATATTACATCATCGATATTTGTGCACAATAGTGAGAAAAGAAATGAACGATCTAATTCACCCTTTCCATTCGTTGTTTTTTTTTCTGTCCCCACCATGTGCTGTCCCTTCTGCGTAAGGCTGTAATAGCCAATATCATGAAATAAAGAAGCTTGCTTCCCCGCCACACTGTTCCGGATTCAGTCCCACTGCGTGGCATCTTGAGCAAGTGTTTTTACTATAGCCTCAGGCCGTCCAAAGCCTTGCGAGTGGATTTTGTAGATGG
>NC_068985.1:52220197-52221835 GCF_001194135.2 Octopus bimaculoides | reverse complement strand
TTGGGATTAACACTCAAGCGGCTGGGTGGAGTTGCTCGAAAAATTACACAGATGTGTAGAATGATCCGGTGGTGTTGCTGGGCTTTGTATTTTTTCATAGCTCCCATGGTTACCGAAATAATCTACTATAATAATACTCTTGTGCTTATGAATGAGAAATTAAGGGGTGATAGAGGAAAAAGGAAGGAAGGGGGTGATGTCATACTTGGTAGTGGGATGATGAAAACTGTATGCTGAAAAAAATAAATCAAACAGCGTTTCAACTCTGTGTGAATATATGTGCGTGTATGTAAAAGGGGGTATGTGAATGTGTGTGTCTGTGTGTCTGCACGTGTATGCGTGTGTGTGTGTGTGTGAGCGTGTGCAGCGCAATGGAAGTCGGATGGTTCATCTTTGTTCGCTTAGTATTTGGGTTTATATTTTGATTTGGCTGAATCTTGGTTGGTATTTTTTTTTTTGTTGTTGGTCAGTTATTTCTAGCATTTTGACAGAAAAAAGTCATTCTAAAATTGTTTTTTAACATAAGCGTGCCCAAACAAGTCGAATACTATCTTAACATTTTCTCTTTCCGAGGGTGGTGAGCTGGCAGAATCGTTAGCATGCCGGTTGAAATGTTTAGCGGTATTTCGCCTGCCGTTACGTTCTGAGTTCAAATTCCGCCGAGGTCGACTTTGCCTTTCATCCTTTCGAGGTCGATTAAATAAGTACCAGTTACGCACTGTAATCGGTATAATCCACTTAATCCCTTTGTCTGTCCTTGTTTGTCCCCTCTATGTTTGGCTCTCTGTGGGCAATAAAGAAATAAATATTTTCTCTTTCCTTCTAAACACGCACACACACACAATTATACTCACAGACACACACTCTTCCATTTTCTCTCTCTCCTTACATTCTATCGTTATTTTTCTTTCCTCTCCCCTTATAATTTCACAACCTCTGTTTCTCCTTCCTCATATTCCTATTTACATTCCTATTTCTTTTCTTACTCTTTTTTTTCACATATCTATTTTAATATATATATATATCAGAGATATTTAATATTAATTTTTGAAATTTTATATATACATATTTATATGTATATGCACTTTGCCAGAATCTTTCGACTCAGGTTCATTTTGAAAGATCATAACTGAAGAAAATGTTATTTAAGAAATGAATTCTTTATTCTCTCTTACATAATGATCTGAAACATGCTTATCAAATACATTCAGAAAATCAATATCTGGTTTTACATTATACAATATATGAATATATATATATATATATATATATATATATGGCAAATATATATATACCATATATTTGTCTTTGGCTGGCCTCAAATCTCACCTGCGAACCCATGGAAAACAAACTTCAACCAGCTATTCTGATTATATGTCCGTGCACACGTTTGAATGTGGTGTGTGTCAGAGGGCTTTCAAATCCAATGGGGGTCTTAAAATACATGTTAGGATCCACAATGAGCAGAACTTTCCTGCAGGTATTGGTAGTACAAACCAGAGGTGCAATCCGTGTGGGTGTTTTTTCAAAACATTGTCTGGTTTAAAAAGCCACATCAGAGGCCATGAAAGGTCTAAGGTGTAGGTGCAGGAGGTGGGCAAACTCTCTGTATGGAGTATATATATATATATATATATA
>NC_068985.1:52218892-52219752 GCF_001194135.2 Octopus bimaculoides | reverse complement strand
ATATATATATATATAATATACATAAACATATATATATGCATATTTTGATGCGAATATTTTAATGTTATATACATACAGGCTTAAAAGTGGCTGTGCGGTAAGTAGCTTGCTTACCAACCACATGGTTCTAGGTTCAGTCCCACTGCGTAGCACCTTGAGCAAGTGTCTTCTACGCACAAGGGTTTGGTTGGATTGAAGCTATAGTAGAGGACGGGGTGCCACGTAGTGAGACTGAACCCGGAACCATGAGGTTGGAAAGCAAATTTCTTACCACTCAAATTATATCGGTACCAAATTTTCACTGTCTTTCGACTTTATATATCTCGAAAGAATTCAGAGAGCGATATACAGAATTAGAAATATGAAATAAAAAACCAAAAATATTAGGAACGGTGATAATTCAGCTGGGATCGAACCGTTGTCATTAATATATCTGTCTTAAACGCTGGAGCAAGATTTGTTCAGAAAGTGCAGCTAGAGTGACTGGCAAAGCAACAGCACTTAAAACAAATAAGATGCGTAACTGGATACATAATAAATATTTCTGCGGCTTTGTAGAGACACAGTCTGCATTGTCGAGTTGTGAATTGTCGAATAACTTCAACCGCATAGGAACATTAAAAAAATATAACTTTATTTATAGGCGACCAACTTGATAACTACATACAACATGCTTACACATATAGACACACTCAGATATATGTTTGTACTGTATGTGCATACAAATATAAGCACACATATCTATATATATCTATATATATCCCACTTGATACATAGACGCAACATTAACAAATATATATATATTTATGTATGTATGTATGTATACACACACACACACACATATATATATATGTATATAT
>NC_068985.1:52216263-52218062 GCF_001194135.2 Octopus bimaculoides | reverse complement strand
TATATATATATATACATATATACATATATATACATATATATATACATATATACAATATACATATATACATATATATATATATATATATATATATATATACACATGTCACAATCAGGATATTTAGACCTCTTATAGGGATATTTTCATCCAAAGTACACTGGTTTAATATATTGTATGTTGAAGAAATATTTCTTCAATTAATATATTATATAAAATTACGCAAAATATCAAATATTATTATAAGCAGAGAGATCGAATGGATACAAATTAATTTATTAATTAACATATTCACCTACAATATTTTCATTAGGTATGAGATGCGTGTCTACTAAGTTTGCGCCAAAACTGCTTTCAGCTGACCAAAAAGACTTTCTCTGTCATAGTCAATGCGACGACAACACGCTACACACCTTCGTTCCAATCACTGCTGTAAACAGCAGAAGTGAGCAAGAACGTTAAAACTAAATGCGCATGCACAGCACATATCAAGGCCTTCATGAAATAAGACTTACAAGACAATTCGTGTATAGTTCTGCAAATTATATTGATTCTAGAACGTCTATGCTGATGAGAACACGGATGTTGTTACGAAAGTAAAACGTTAATGTTCGAAACTGCAGTCCATAGATAATTCTTTATTCTGTATATTTTTTATTTTATTCTGGTGTTTTTGCGAAATTTTTCTGAGGAACATTATTTTTTCTTTGTGGTTTGGTCGTTGATGAACTCTTTCTAGCATATTGGATGTCCACCTAGTGGTCATCCCTTATACACGTGTAGTACATTTTTTTTCTGAATTTTCAGATTTTTTTTATATGCCAGGCCACTTGGTTTTAAATTGAATTAATATTCAATTTATCACCCTATCTATATAAATAATATTTAAAAAATTATATATATACATATTTATTTACAGGGTGCCGTGAATAAATTGTCAGTTAAATTACGCATAAATGAAACTAATACTGACATCTCATTTTAAAAGATATATTTACCAAAATTACACAAAAATATCTTGAAATAACTAAAGAGTAAATTTATTCAATAAAATCGCCATTGGCTTCAACCACGGCCTCCAGGCAACTTCGGAGTCTTCTGCAGCTTTTCTGGACAGTCTCCTTGTTTAAGATGGTGAATGCTGCAATAATTCTTGTCTTTAGTTCATCTTTGGTGTTTTGTTAGTCTCTCATTCAACTGCGCCCACACATAGTAATCAAGGGGGTTGCAATCTGGGGAGTGGCCAGATCTTAGGGATCATGTGGTTGCAGAAATTGTTTGACAACCATGACTGGGTTCTCCTGCTTGTGTGGCATGGGGCAGAGTCCTGTTGCCAGACATAGGATCTTTCAGCAGCCACCATCTGGACACAGGACAGCACTACGTCCTCCAGGCACTTATATAGGCCTCCGTGTTGAGTCTAAGGCTGTGTGGGAAGATGATTGGAGGGATAACGTCGCCATTGCATGTGATCACTTCAAACACCATGATGTCGACTGGATGTTTAATACATGTACATATACCAAACATGTATTGGGGACACGGCAAGACAACGGTTGTTCTATATGTTCACCACCTGTTCGTTTTAGAGCCTCCGGCGCGAATGCCAAGCAGTACAGCATGTCATTTTCAAATTTCTGGCAGAGTGAACTGCATCGAGGTGCTGTTTTTCTCACAGACGTTGCCCAACTGACCCTACCATACTGTGTAGTCGACAAAAACAAACAATGCGCTTACGCAATTAAAAAATACAAAATAGTGACTATTTACCCATCGCACACTGTCTATATATATATATATAT
>NC_068985.1:52212881-52215796 GCF_001194135.2 Octopus bimaculoides | reverse complement strand
ACTAGCAGAGAAACCCGGCCTTGCTCGGGATTAAAATAGCATAGTTTTTTATCGGTTTACTTGTTTTGGTATTATAACCCGATTTCATTCGGGTCTACTCGGACCACATTTTAAAGACGAGGAATTAAAAAAAAAACGAAATTTTCATTAAGAATTGGTAATGAAAAGAAGCATGCCAAATTTTTAAACAGTCTTTGAGAAGCGATTGGAAAAACCTCGCGGATGCAGATGTGAAGGGCAAAGAATGACGGGAAAACGCTGGAAAAAAAACCACCAATCAGGTCTCTGCACAAAACTGAAATAGTATAATACGACTGCACTTACAATGTTTTAGATATAATATGTAGTCACACCCAATCTAATTTTGCGGAATCAGTGTCGTGACGTGAACCCATGGGTCGGGCGTTTGACTGATAGAAGTGGCCAAGATGCAAAGGTGGCCAGCGACGTGAAGGTGGATGCAGTTGGGCTAAAAAATTGATAAACCGACAATGACTCCAGCGACACGAAGAAGGTAGATGCAGTTGGGATAAAAAATCGAGAAAGTTTCAATGACTCCAGCGACGGGAGTGTAATGGTGGTAGGTCCAAAAGTGTTATTGCAGGGCTTCTTTGTAGATAACGTTCCTGGTGTTGCCCGGATTGCCACAAATGAAGAGACTGTGTGGACTGCTGACACGGGAGCATTCGACGTATAGTTGATCTGTAGTGTCAGATTTAGGCCAACTACTTGTAACGACTATCCCTGTGCCTTCTTGATGCTCATTGCAAAGTATACTTTTACGGGAAACTGCCGTCGCGTAAATTCAGATGGCACGGCAGAGGGACTAAGGCTCCTGGGGGTTAATAACTTTGTCACGCCAGCAGACGATCCGCTCAGAATGGTTGTCGTCAGAATTAAGGTCCCAATTTTTTTGATGATCAGACGCGCACCGTTGCATAGTTCTGGTGGTTCCACGTTTCTCAGCAACATAATTGCAACACCAACCTTCAGTCAAAGGTCATGAGGTCGAAGACAGGGAGGTAGTTGGCTGTTGAGGAATTCAATAGGTCTGCAAATTTTCAGCTCAATCCGACCACATTTACTAACACTTTTGTCTGCACAACTGCATGTAAGACAACGTCCGCCCTTTTCACAAATATATATTAGAATAGCAGAGATACCTGGCGTTGCTCGGGATTAAAATAGTTTATTATTGTTTTACTTGTTTTGATATTATAACCCGAATTCATTCGGGTCTATGCGGGCCACATTTTAAAAGATGAGGAATTTTGCCCTCGAGGCCACGCTTTTCAATTGAGCAAACTCAGTTTCCATGCAAACTCGCCAGCACTTTTAACATAGGTGTGCAATATTTTCAGCTCAATTCGACCACATATGCACACACTATATGCACACATTATATATGTACATATGCATTAAATATATATACATGTACATATATACGCATTATATATACATATGTATACACTATATATATACACACATATATATAAATATAGATATATACACTTTGTATATATACACACATTATATATATATATATATATATATATATATATATATATATATATATATATATTATGCATACATACATATATAAATTAACACAATAAATATCTGATTAATAATATCTGTTATCATGATTGTGCGGTGGTAGTGGGTGATAATAATTCACCGTTCTAAAAGACCTATGGCGAGAATATTTAAACTTTTGCTGCTGTCAACGCTTTCTCTCTATAGATACAGACAGACTTACAAAGAGAGAGAGGCGGTGGGAGAACGAGTGACAGAGAGACGGCGAAAGCGGAGAGGAAAACAGAGTGGAAGCTGTCAAACGTCGTTATAGAGAGAAAGTAGAGTGAAGGGAGCAAAGAGAGAGATCGAGGAAGACAGGGTGATATCCGAAAGAGAGAAACAACAAACACTTGTCAAAGTCTGAGTTTTGTTGCACTAATAACCACAGCTTTTGAGATGGAGATTTCTAAACTAGTCCAGTCCCTTCTTCGCCTCATTTTACATGTCCCTGTAAATTTTCGCTGCAATCCGAGCACGCCTATTGCCATTGAACCCGGCATAACTACTAAATGAGACACGCAAAACATACAACTTTCGGCCATTTCACTTTTATATATAAAGATATATAATTAATCCCCACCCCACCAAAAAAAACAACACGAAGAAAAAAAAAGCAGAAGAAAAAACAACGCGAGGAAGTGGTACATGCAAAGTATTAAAAGACGCTCAGGGAAGGAAAGAAAGGGTGTTTTACGTTTCGAGCAAAGCTCTTCTTCAGAAACAGGAGACTGAGGAAAGTTCAAGAGAAAAGAAAGACAGAGGGAAAATTCGCCAACAAGCCACATGTAGTTACATTTTGAAATTAGGCAATAGTGGCACAACAAGGCAAAAATGTTTGCTGGAAATAGCAGTCGATAACCGGTTATCGACTGTTATTTACAGCAAACATTGGTGGCTTGTTGTGCCACTATTTCCTATTTCACATTCTACCTTTACGGTGCTTTCTTTCGCTGGAAAATAATACTATTGTCCTGTAACAATATTTATAAGTTTTATATATGTATATGTATATATATATATACCGGTTATTCCTTCCCCATTTCTAACAAAACTGTCCGATGAACGGAAACGTGAAACTCAGAGTAACAGTCTTTTGTTATATTTCTGCTGCTTTTAAATAAAGTATGTATATATATATATATATATATATAAAGTGTAGTATATTGCCACTTAAGTGTGGCTGACCCCTAGGGGTGGATGTTACTGTTGCTTTTAGCCCCAGGAGGACATCTCCTCCAGCTGGCTTATCGACACACGACTGTGTCCTGTTTGCCAAGGGAGTTATCCCTCTCACCTCGGCCAGCAGCACGAACGTATCCGGATTTCAGGGTTATTTT
>NC_068985.1:52201968-52211428 GCF_001194135.2 Octopus bimaculoides | reverse complement strand
GTGTGTGTGTGTGTGTGTGTGTGTGTGTGTGTGTGTGTGTGTGTGTGTGTGTGTGTGTGTGTGTGTGTGCATTAATATTTAATAGAAGTAACAGAGAGACTCAAGGTCCGAGAGTTTTATGTGTAAGCGCTTATCACCCTTGAGTTACCCTGTTAGTTCTGCTAAATATTGATAAAATTATACAATTCACACAGTCACCGCAGACGCACACACATACAGACATACACATATATGCATACACGCACATACATACAGAGAGAGAGAGAGAGAGAGAGAAAAAATAGAGTGAGTGAGTGATTGAGTGAGTGAGTGAGTGAGTGAGTGAGTGACGAAATAAATGTATGCTGCAGAAGAATTTAGTAACAATCATGAAACCGAAACAAATGAACAATGAATTCTGTGAGTTAAGAATGAGTGTGAAGGGGAGTTGTTTATTGGTTAGAGTATGTGGCTGACAATCTTAAGATGGTAATTTAGATTACCAGACACTAAAGTGTGTTGTGTTCATGAGAAATAAATATACAGTAATCCCTCGACTATCGCGGGTGTTACGCACGAAAACCTTCCGCGAAAGGTGAAAATCCGCGAAGGAGAAACCGTACTGTACTGCTTTTTTTTATTATATAATTTGTGTATATTTATTTTATTTTAAATGCAAAACAACACCACGGAGGAATCGACGTAAACATAAATAATAAACCGCGATAGGTGAACCGCGATATGGTGAAGGATTACTGTAATTCCACGTTACTCCAGTACACACAGCTTTAAATGTGTACCAACAAGATTTGGAGCGGCGAAAAGAATAAAATGTTTCATTTACGGGAGGGACAGTTTATTGTACTGTTTGTCGTTTATGGAAACTTAGATGAACTCCGAAGTAATGAGCCAGTGGGATCGTAACTTAAAGCATAAAGAGAAGAGTGAGAGATTCAAAGAAAAGAATAGTAGTGTTAACAAATATGACAAAAATAAAAGTAATCTTAATTAGGTCCATGATTGGTTTTAGGCGGCACGTGATTCCAAGAATGAGAACGTAATGCAGACGATATTTTAGCGTTGATTCTTTCATTTTTATTTTCATTTTTCGCTGGTAAACGCATGCGTGTGTACAGGGTAAGGTTAGTCTGTCTAGATGTTTTGAGTCGAAAAAGAAAAATAATAATAATAATAATAATAATAATAATAATAATAATAATAATAATAATAATAATAACAATGATAATTTCAAATCATTCCACAAGGGCAGCAGTTTTGGGGGAGGAGATGAATCGATTACATAGACTCCAGTGTTCAAGTGGTACTTATTTCCTCGACCCCGAAAGAATGAAAAGCAAAGTCGACCTCGGTGGAATTTGAATTCAGAACGTAAAAATGGAGGAAATGCCGTTAAGCATTTCGTCTGGCGTTCTAACGATTCTACCAGGTCATCGCCTTACACTCCAGTGCCCAGCTGCTACTTATTTTATTAACCCCGAAGGAATGAATGGCAAAGTCGACCTCGCTAGAGTTTGAACTCAGAACGTAATGACAGACGAAATATCGCTAAGCATTTTGCGTGCTAACGGTTCAGCCAGCTAGCCGCCTTGCATAATAATAATAATAATAATAATAATAATAATAATAGTCCTTTCTACTTGAGGCACAATTTTGGAGGAGGAGACTAGTCGATTACATCGACCCCTGTTTTTAACTGGTACTTAATTTATCGACCCCGAAAGGATGAAATGCAAAGTCGATCTCGGTGGAATTTGAACTCAGAACGTAGCGACGGGTGAAATACTGTGAAGTATTTCGTCCAGCGTGCTCACGATTGTGCCAGCTCACCGCCTTAATAATAGTAGTAATAATAATAACAATAATAATAATAATAATAATAACCTTTATCTGAAATGCTAAACAGAACTGGATGTGGATACAACTGTTACGGCAAAACAATCAGCCACCTCTTATATATGGATGACCTAAAACTGTACGCTACAAATGATGAAAAGCTGGAAACATTATTACAGACAGTTCATGGATTAACCAAAGAAATAAACATGAAATTTGGCTTAGAAAGATGTACCAAAGCAACCTTGAAAACAGAAAAGCTAGTTAAGAGAAGCAACATCACACTAGATATAGCAAATGAAATAAGAGAATTAGACCAAAGCTAGACATACAAACACTTCAATGAACTGGTGGTCGGCACTCCGTCGGTTACGACGTCGAGGGTTCCAGTTGATCCAATCAACGGAACAGCCTCTCGTGAAATTAACGTACAAGTGGCTGAGCACTCCACAGACACGTGTACCCTTAATGTAGTTCTCGGGGAGATTCAGCGTGACACAGTGTGACAAGGCTGGCCCTTTGAATTACAGGCACAACAGAAACAGGAAGTAAGAGTGAGAGAAAGTTGTGGTGAAAGAGTACAGCAGGGTTCACCACCATCCCCTGCCGGAGCCCCGTGGAACTTTAGGTGTTTTCGTTCAATAAACACTCACAACGCCCGGTCTGGGAATCGAAACCGTGATCCTACGACCGCAAGTCCGCTGCCCTAACAACTGGGCCATTGCGCCTTCACACTTCAATGAACTAGACACGATACAACACACACAAATGAAAGATGAGATAAGAAAAGAATACTATAGACGAGTTAGATTAATACTGAAAGCAGAGCTCAATGCGAAAAGCAAGATAATAGGTATCAACACTGTAGCCGTCCCAATTATAAGCTATAGCTACAATATTCTTAAATGGAAACTAAATGAACTAAGCAAAATAGACAGGAAAGCAAGAAAAATAATGACAAGATTTAGGATGCACCATCCAAAATCTGACATAGAAAGGTTATGTATACAACGTATCAAAGGTGGTAGAGGCCTTATACAGCTAGAAAACTATTACAAAATAATCACCGTAGGTCTACAGAAATACCTACTTCAGAAGCAAGGAAAATAGCCACAAAACACGAACGAAAGAAAAACTGTTTTCAGTCTTTAAGGAAGCTGATAAATACAGAAAAGAAGTCATAGTACATAACAACTATGAAGAAAAAGAAGAAACAACAAAAGCTGTAAAACAACTGAAACCCAAACTAAAACTGGAACAGCAACAGATCATGATAAAACGATGGCAAGAAAAGCCCTTTCATGGCAAATACAGGGTTAAACTAAACAGAAAAGAAATAGACAAAGCAAAATCCCAACAATGGCTGAGAAGCTCAGGACTCAAAGGGGAAACTGACGGATTTTTAATTGCAGCACAAAACCAAAGCCTTCCCACCAGGAATTACCAGAGACATGTAATGAAAAGAAATACAAGTAACTGCAGAATATGAGGAGATGGAGAATAAACAATAAACCATATTGTCTCTGGCTGCCCAGTCCTGGCTAAGAAGGAATATATTCACAGACACGACAGAGTTGGGACCTATATACACTGGAAGTTATGCCAACACTATGGAATAACAAGAGAAAAAAGATGGTATAAGCACACGCCAGAAAAGGCCACAGAAAATGAGAAATCAACATACTCTGGGATATACCAATACACAAAATAGAAAAATTAAGACCAATAAGCCGGATATAGTTGTCAGAGATCACCAGGAAAAATTGCTTTCTAATCGATGTATCAATACCAACAGATGACAATGTTTCACTAAAAGAAACGAGAAACTTTCAAAATACAAATATCTGGAAATAGGGGTAACTCGAATGTGGAGTCTAGAAACAGAAACAATTCCTATCATAGTAGGCACATTAGGTATGAAAAAAAATTTCAGACAAATACATAACAAAAGCACCAGGACTAACAAGTATATATAACATTCAGAAAATAGCACTAATAGGCACCGCACATACATATTCTACTTTAAACACTTTCAACACAATAAAAATAAGAGCATCACAACAAACCACAGCACACACCCAAGGCACACAGAACCGCGCTCGGTAGGGCAGTGAAAGCACGTGATAAAAATAAGACTACTGAATAATAATAAGACTACTGAATAATAATAATAATAATAATAATAATAATAATAATAATAATAATAATAATAATAATAATAATAATAATAATAATAATAATAATAAGGTGGAAGAGGAGGAGGAGGTGGACGAGCAGGAGAAGGGGCGGATAAGGAGAAAGAGGTGGACGAGGAGGAGGAGGAGGTGGTGGAGGACAACGATGACGATGATGATGGTAACAACAACAATTACATAAACTACAGCATTTTTCAACAGAGATGTAAACAAACTTTGGAAAGAACTAAATAATACTGTCTAGTCAGAAATTCGCATGTCCTATTTTTGTGGAAGTATTCCTGAGCCTCTGCTGACTTAGTGAAATTCGACACAGAAAAACAATGAAAAGGTGACAACTGCCCTCCGATCACATGGAATGAGAGGCATCACTAACTTTTGTCTTGACATAGATTCTGAACAGTGAGATGTGTCTGTTCTGTGTTTTATGTGACTAGTCTCTGTGTGTGTATGTATGTATGTATGTATGTATGTATGTATGTATGTATGTAGGTAGGTAGGTAGGTATGTATGTATATATGTATGTAGGTAGGTAGGTATCTATGTATGTGTGTGTGTGTGTGTTTATTTGTATGTAAGTAGGTATGTGTAGTTTATGTATGTATATTGTGGGTACTTATGAATGTGTGAATGAAGATATGGGTGAATGTATGTTAGTTTAGTGTTTCCGGCACACACACACACACATACACACACGGGTAAGCACATACATGTAGAACAATGTGGAAAAAATAATACTCGAATACCGAAAGTAGAGTTAATGTGCCTTTTTATTAAAGCTGCAAAAACATCACAAAAAGCCGTTACTCAGAGTTTCACGTTCCCCTTTGTTGGACAGTTGTGATCAAGACTATAATAAAATTGTTATGGTACATGCTATATATGATTTAATATAATCCAGTTTGATGAATAAGCATTTGGATTTTATATGTATGTATGAATCTATGTATGCATGTTTGTATGTATGTATGTATGTATGTACGTAAACACACTCACACGTATGTATGAATGTATGTATGTATGTATGTTTGTATGTACGTAAGCATACTCACACGTATGTATGAATGTGTGTATGTATATATTATGTATGTATGTATGTAAACACACTCACAAAAGCACACACATACACACGTATGTATGAATGTATGTATGTATTATATATGTATGATTGTATGAAAACAACTGCACTCCAAAATTTTATACCAGTTTACCTTCCCCTAGAAGACGTTTTAACGAGAACTGAAGTCCATCTCTCCCAGTCGTTCACATGCTAGTTAACCCGTAGCTGAGACCCTAACAGGTGCTACTGCTCCGTGTGGAAGTAGAACTGGGAACAATAATGGCTAAAAGGTAGTTCCCCTCCACTCAAAGGCTTAGAACTTTCATACCAGAGCCCCATTATGTGGTGCAGTTTAAAGTTATACCCAAGTCAGACACACGCATACGCGTGTGTGTGTGTGTATGTATGTATGTATGTATGTATGTATGTATGTATGTATGTATATATATATATATATATATATATATATATATATATATATATATATATATATATATATATATATATATATATATATATATATATACGAGTGAGTGAACGAGCGATAGAAAAGAGCATGCATTACATTTATTATTCAAAACGGTTTGATTTGGTTACTCGGTTCCGTGCGACTTCTAGTTTCAGAGGCCCGTAACCGGAACCTGGTTCTTTCAGGTTTGGGATTGAAGCCTGAAAAGAAACTAGAAGTCGCAAGGAACCGAATCAAAATGTTTTGAATAATGTTTGTGTGTGTGGGTGTGTGTGTGGTGTATGTGTGTCTGTGTTTCTGTGATGTCTGTGTGTATGTGTGTCTGTCTGTTTGTGAGTGTCTGTGTCTGTGTGTATGTGTGTGTATGAGTGTACACACACATAACACAAAGACACACACACACACACACACATAGACATTCGCCCATGTGGAGGCATTTACATTTACATATTATTGGCAGTGTGATTAAGCAGTTCGCTGCACAATTACATGGTTTTGAATTCAGCCCCGTGTCGTAGAACCTTGGACAAGCGCGTTCTACTATAACTGGAAGGCCAGCCAATGAGTTGGAAGTGAATCTAGTAGAGGGAAATCGGGCGGAAAATCGTTCTACTAGTGTTCGCACGCGCATGCGTGTCGCTGTGTCTGAGTGTGTACATTGTATGTATGTATGTGTTTGATTCTTACTGACTGATAACTACGGTCTTCGTGTTAACGTCCGCGTTACTTGGCAGTCTAGCAAAAGAAAAACCGATTGGATAAATACCAGATTTAAAAGAAATACATCGACAAAACCCTTTAAGGCAGCGCTCCAGCATGAGCGCACTCTGATGACAAAAACAAGTAAGAGAGTAAACAACTAAAAGAATATTATTTTACCGATTGGATCAATGGTGCAAACAGAATGTTCTAAGGCATAATGTATGTATGTATGTATGTATGTATGTATGTATGTATGCATGTATGTATGTATGTATGTATGTATGTATGTATGTATGCAAGTATGTATGCATGTATGGAAGTGTGTATAGATAGATAGATAGATAGATAGATAGATAGATACACAGACAGACAGACAGACAAACAGAAATACATACAGATGGAACTAGCTAACTATATGTGTGTATACATATATATATATGTGTGTGTATATATATATATATATATATATATATATATATATATATATATATACCTTGCTTGTATATATCGTACATATGTGCATACATCTGGTATACTTATATACTATATACATGTGTACGATACATACAGGCAAGATATATACATGTATAAAGGACAGGACCATTTCCCAGTAAGTCGAGTTTTTCTTCCGTTGACCAACTCGTAAAATAACAGTTCAAACATTCTAGAGAATGATCGATAGAGCTTATCATCCACTGATTGATGATCGATACTTATAATATCGTAACATTAAATCTTCAATTAACGCATGAGTAATACACAAATACGTATCTATTTCATTATCACATAAGTAGTAAAGATGTAATTGTTCCTTTTGTGTCCGTATATTAGCAATGATTCATTAATACTGTGTAGAGGTATTGGTGTAAAACAAGACTGAATCACACTACACATACGTTTTATCCGCAACTGATTTAATTATATCATTACTTTACAATACTATCAGCTGTGTCAAAGAGATAGATGATCTTGCTATGTGCTGTTTCCAAGAATAACTGCCAGATATCCCCTCAATTCATTGCTGTATATTATATTTATAACATTTTTATTGTATCTTCTGGGACTTACGCTTGTCACAAATCAACCGATTCCGAACGATTTGTAATCTCACCATTCTTATTGCTGACCTTTTAATGGAACTTCAGATGATTTATTCGCTGAGATTTTCATTAATTTCGCATCGAACGTAATTGGCAGAATTGTTGGCACGTCGGACAAAATGTTTAGTTCTTTACATTCTAAGTTAAAATTCTGGCGAGGTCGACTTTGCTTTCCATCCTTTCAGGGTTGACAAAATAATGTACCAGTCAAGTAATGAGAACGATGCAATCGATTAATCTTTTCTCCCTGCAAAATTGCTGGCATTATGCCAAAATTTGAATCAACTATTAAAGTGTTTTGCTGTATATATTCTGGTTACTTATATTTTGAATTCAAATCTCATCGAGACCCTTCTCTGATCGGTAAAATATAGAATCAATCAAACACCGAGATCAGTTTAACTCACTAAATCCGTTCCACTCAAATTCGCTGTCTTTTGCCAATGTTAAAAATTATTATTATTTCGGGCTCATATCAATCATCCTACCATTTTTTACGCAACCTGGTGCATTCTCAATGTTATTTCTGAAATCCTCCATTTCAAAAGGTAACTAATCTAGTAATGAGCCAATACTGATCAAAATCAATAATAGTTAAACAGCATCCGAATTATAGTTTACGCTATTACACAACTACAGAAAGTCAATTATCTCATTATACCTCTAGCTTCGTCGTTCCTGACGATGTTTTCAAAATAATCCAACCACATATAGTTGTGAAACGATAGACGGGTAGAAATTTCACTGATATCAAATATGAATATGGAACCAGCAGAAAATGTCTTAAATATTTGGACTTTGGTAGAACTGGTTTGACTGACTTCGCGATGCAATTGGTTTAACAAGAAACAAGTTACTACCATTCTATTTTCAGTTAAGCCATTCGAAACGTTCCCCTTTCACTGAATACTTTGAATTTGTTCTCAGAACAAACGTTAATTTCTTTACATTAAAAGTCTTGATAGTAAAATAAATATCATCTTAGTTCCTGCTGCTACTGCTGCTGGCGCTTCCATCGTTGGTGCTGTATTACGGCATACTTTGATTTGTTTCATTTAACTTATATCATGTTTGAAATTACGCATACCTTAACGTACCACAACGAATAGCATATGTATATATATATATATATATATATATATATACATACATGCATAAATGTATGTATGTATGTATGTATAAATGTGTGTATGTACATGTGTGTCTGTGAGAATGCACGCGCACATCTCTAAGATTAGATATGACCGGTACCCGTGCTGTCGTCTGATTTTATTTAGGCATTTGAAATAACATCCTTAAATAACACGGCTCACGCCATCTATCTATCTATCTATCTATCTATCTATCTATCTATCTATCTATCGATATATATATATACATATATATATATATATATATATATATATATATATATATATATATATATATATATATATATACATACATACATATACAGATATACATATTATATGTCTGTATGTGTGTGTGTGTGTGTGTGTGTGTGTGTGTGTGTGTGTGTATTTATATGTACGCTTGCATGTATATCAATGTAGGTTAATTTTAATGTATATCATTACGTTATGACGTAGGAGTATTGAAAAACGCCATTCTTCCTTATTAGAGTCGTTATCAGGCAATAATAACAACACAAATACGACGCCAATAGTAATAATAATAATAATAATAATAATAATAATAATAATAATAATAATAATAATGTATGATAACTGCAATGAAAATTCATCGTGATATTGACAGTCATCAGAGCATTACGATTAAAGGTTTTATATCAGTATGAACTAGACTTACTATAACTGTATAGAACTATAACTGTATGGAACATAACCTTTTGTATATATTTCGTCTTTTAGTGCAGAAGGAACAGTTATCGGTACGGAGAAATGGATAAATAGAGGGAGGGAAAGAAGTAGGAGGAGAAGAACGAGAGTGAAAATGTGTGCGTGTCTGCGTGTTTATGTGTCCGTCTGTGTGTTAGTGTGTGTATCAGTCTCTGTGTGTGTGTGTGTGTGTGTGTGTGTGTGTGTGTGTGTGCGTGTGATGGAGAGAAAAATAGGGGAGGGTAAGATAAACAGGGGAGGAG
>NC_068985.1:52200567-52201488 GCF_001194135.2 Octopus bimaculoides | reverse complement strand
ATATACACATATATATGTATGTACGTATGTGTGCGCGTGTGTGCAATTATGTAGATGTAGACGTGGATATACATTTGTATATGTATGAAGAATGTATGTATGGATGTATGTAGAGGAGTACATATACCTTCTCTCTCTTTCTCTCTCACTATTTCTTCTGTTCTACCACTGATTCTTGTTCTTCTTCTTCTTCGCCTGGCTCTTCTTGTTCTGCTTCGTCTCTCCCTTCAACTGTTGTTAGCACTACTCTATGAACCGCATTTGCCAATCCTCCCTTGATGAAGACAGTTGAACTTATTGTAATATTTCTATGTATCCTCCATTGACAAGAATCAATGTATATTCCATTGACTTAAGTACAACCCATCGACAAGATTCAATAAAGTCGAAACATCGATGTCTGGAATTCCTGATAGATGGCGACACTGCACAAACCGGGTGTCTTCACACCTTTTTACCATAAGAGAGATAATTTCTTCAACGGTAACTGCAGTGAATTTGCCTTTTAGCAGTTGAAATATGTCACAACTAACCTAAATTTTGCTCATGCCTAAACACTGCTTGGCGCTAACATTTCGCTATATATATCATAGGCGCAGAAGTGGCTGTGTGGTAAGTAGCTTGGTTCGGGGTTCAATCACACTGCGTGGCACCTTGGACAAGTGTCTTCTACTATAGCCTCGAGTCGACAAAAGCCTTGTCAGTGGATTTAGGGAGACGGAAACTGAAAGAAGCCCATCGTGTATATATATGTGTGTGTGTGTGTATATGTATGTGTGTCTATGTTTGTGTTCTTCCCCCTTATCAGCATCGCTTGACAACCGATGCTGCTGCGTTTACGTCCCCGTAACTTAGCGGTTTGGCAAAACAGACCGATAGAATAAGTACTAGGCTTACAAAGAATAAGTCCTGGGGTCGATT
>NC_068985.1:52197848-52200557 GCF_001194135.2 Octopus bimaculoides | reverse complement strand
CGTAACTTAGCGGTTTGGCAAAACAGACCGATAGAATAAGTACTAGGCTTACAAAGAATAAGTCCTGGGGTCGATTTGCTCGACTAAATGCGGTGCTCCAGGATGGCCGCAGTAAAATGACTGAAACAAATAAAAGAACGAAATTATATATATATATATATATATATATGAATGTACGTATGTATGTATGTACGTACGTATGTATGAATGTATGTATGCATGCCTTTCTGTATGTACGTATGCATTATGTATGTATGTATGTATGTATATATGTATGTATGTATGTATGTATGTATGAATGTATGCATGTATGTATGGATGTATGCATGTATGTATGTAAGGGTGTGTGTATGTATATGCATACAGATAATTATACATATAGACAGATAGATAGATAGATAGATAGATAGATAGATAGATAGATAGATAGATAGATAGATAGATAGATTTTTATATATTTATTGTCTAGAGAAATATTTTGCACCAACAACCTTCGTAGAGTATCCAACACAGGTTCTAGAAAATTACATAACTCAACCATACTTTTGACCATCTTGAAATTTAATCAAATTGAGGGGAATGTCAATGTAGAAAGGATCAGGGGTGTGTTTATAGGGTACGTAGAAAATTGTAATCGGGTGGTAAAGTAGATTTAATGGATGCATTGTGAGTGCTGTGACAGGGGTTTATAAGTTGGTAAAAATACGTTAGCCTCTCAGTGTATGATAAGGGTTAGTTTCTTTCCTTGGTTATTTTGGTTAATTAGAGTTTAGGCTTTACTGTTTATAATTTAAGCCTAAAGATGTTGAGCTTCTCTGATTCGTCATACACATGACTGTGCCCAGGAAAGAACGCATCTGAGGAACCGTGACAAATACCACAAGCTGGTAGAGTAGTGTAGAAACCAGGACAGGCAGACACGTTGCGGGACAACTGCAGAAAACTGCCGGGATTTTGTGGGGCGTTCAGTCTGCAAAGTTCTGTCTGGGTTTAGAGTTACTAGCGCAGCAAAAAACAAAATATGGACTATAAATTCCATTACTGAATACGCAGAGACGGCCACTCGGTGGTTTTGGAAAAGGAGGGTAAACCAGAGGACCGCTACTTCCGAGATGCAAGCGGGAATTTGATCAATCCCTACTGGGTCAACTGGATGAGAAGGTCTAATGTCGATAGAGCGCTGAGGCCCTAGAATCATCACTGATTATGTATCTGAGAGTATCCGTGAGGTGTACCTTGAGACAAGGTTTATCAATCATTTTATCAATCAATCATATATTTATCAATCATTTACTGGTTGACTGGTTTCATGATTTTAGTGTTTGAGTGTATACAAGTTCGTATTTATACACTCAAACACTGTGCATGAGTGTAGTATGTACAGGAAGAATATTTAAGAAACATAAATTCTGGTACTCTTGCATGGCCGTGACTATGATATCTAAAACATACCATAGGACTAAAGAAAGTACAACACACACATGAATACTAAATATATTGGGGGAGGGGGATAATCGATTAGATTGACCTCCGTACGCAACTAGTACTTAATTTATCGACCCCGAAAGGATGAAAGGCAAAGTCGACCTCGACAAAATTTGAACTCAGAACATAAAGACAGGCGAAATACCGCTAAGCATTTCGCCCGGCGTGCTAACGCTTCTGCCAGCTCGCCGCTTTATATATAATGTAGTGCGCTTCCGCGTGGGCGCGCACACACACACGCCACATATAGGCACACATGCTTGTATAAGAATGACTGAGAGAATAGTAGTCATTTGTGTATTTGAGTTTTTTTTTCGTCTGTATGTGTGCAGACATATACACACACATAAAGAGATAGAGAGAGAAATAGAGATATAGACAGGAGAGAGAGCGAGGGAGAGAAACAGGCAGACAGGCAGACAGACAGTAAGAGACACAAACGTAAAGAGAAAAACTTTAAAGAGAAAAACTTTGATAGGTAGATAGATAGATAGATAGATAGATAGATAGATAGATCATCCGATTCGCAGGCAACTGTACTATTTGAGTCAAGGCTGTTAAGTCATCCATCAGAAACACGTGTTGTTCGCTTCTATTGTTATTCTTTTGTTATTCTTTAATACATTTCTATGACCTAAACATAACTCCCTAACTTCTCCTCCTCGGCTTCCTCCTCATTTTCATCATCTCTACTCCACACATCTTCTTCTCTTTAGAGCGTATCCGTTCCCTTGTTTTACGCCCCTTTACTCATATACCTGCATATTTCATACAAAAGCATATATTACATTGGTATGTGAAGACTGAAATTCCGTTAACGTCATATTATACCAATAAATGGATGGTTTTAGTACTTAACCATAAATCTTGAACAGGAGTCTGTTTGGATTGTTAAAGCCTAAATAGATATTTATGCGTGCATCGTTGTGTGAGTAAGTGTGCTTCTGCGTTTGTGAGTGTGTGTGTGTGTGTGTGTGTGTATACATACACACATACCTAAACACACATGCCCATGTGCATAAGTTTCTATGTATTTATATGTGTATACGTATGTATGTATCGTATTTATATATATATATATGCTTATAAATATACATACATATATATATATATGTGTGTGTGTATGTGTGTGCGTGTCCAGCTATGTATACAGACATATGCATCTATATATGTGTGTGTGTCTACATATATATATATATATATATATATATATATATATATATA
>NC_068985.1:52197207-52197585 GCF_001194135.2 Octopus bimaculoides | reverse complement strand
ATATATATCTTCATCTGTGAGAATGTCTGTCTGTATGTGTGTGTGCATGCATATATATATATATATATATATATATATATATACCTACTCACACTCTCATACACAGACAAATATATACACTTGAGTGTATTACAAACACGTGCATATATATTGTAAAATGTATGGGATGTACTGTACTGCATTGTAACACATTTAAATGAGTTAATAGTTTATATTAGCACAAAAAATACTCAGTAGAAAAGAAATGTTTACTTCATGATACATGTTAACAAACCAAATGGTTTTATCTTGTTGACCGGTGTCTGACATACAGTAGTTTATATTGGTTAAGATTTTCATCTCATATATATATATATGTATATATATATATATATATAT
>NC_068985.1:52192523-52196435 GCF_001194135.2 Octopus bimaculoides | reverse complement strand
TTCTTAGTGTGAAGCGCGGCGAAATATAAATTTCGACCACGAAAGCCTGGGTAGATTTTTATTATTATAACATCACCTTTACTCTCTTAGCTGATCGAGTGTTATTGTTGAAGTCTTGCCACATAATATATAGAGGGCTGGCCAAAAGTTACCTGACAGTAAATCAAACCCATTTAATTCCAAGATTTATTTATGTTTAACAACTGAATGAATTTAATAATAGCATCTAAATATGAAACATCATGAAAATTGTTCAAACTGAAGTCCTTGAGTGACACATTTCTCCATTCGTGTCAATACAGAATTACTGATAGTGTTTAGGGGATTTTGATTTACTATCAGGTGACTTTTGGCCAACCCTGTGTATATAGATATATATGCATACATACATGTGTGTGTGTGTGTGTGTGTGTGTGTGTGTGTGTGTGTGTGTGTGTGTGTCACTATACAAATCAGATGATTTTTTCCAACGCAGTATTGACGTTAGAAGAGCAGAAATATTGGGTAAATTTTCCTTACAAATCCGAAAAATTTGTCAACACACAACCATGGGACCCTAAACGATATCCCTCACGACTCTGGATGAGTGCTTTACCATTAAGCTTAACTGCCCACTGACAAATTTACACGCTAATTTAGGTGCTAAATATCTAAATGAACCATTAAATGTATATCAATATAAACAAACATTTGTTTGATACAGATAAGGAAATAATTTTATTGTTAAACATAGGGTAATGCTAATAATATAGCATAAACAGGATAAACTATCCACATTTTGCAGAAAAATCTGTCGGTGGCCAGCCATGAGATTCCAACTCGCATCCCTGTGATTACGTGTCTAGTGCTTTACCATTAAGCTAAACACTCCCAACGACAAATTTTTCTGCAAATTTAGGATATATAAATCTAGCTTTATAAGACGCTGTCATACATCAAAGCGCTTCTAAAGCAAACTTTGTCTTTCAACGTAAGTTGAATTTAACGTACGATAGCGTCTTATAAAGCTAGATTAATATATCCTAAATTTGAAGAATTTGTCGTTGGGTCAGTTTAGCTTAATCGTAAAGCACTTGACGCGTAATGAAAGGGATGTGAGTTCGAGCCTCATGGCTGGCCTCCGACTGATTTTTCTGCAAAATATGGATAGTTTATCCTGTTCATGCTATATTATTAACATTATCCTGCGTTTGAGAATAAAATTATTTCCTTATCTGTATCTTTCAATACATCTCAACTCTTCCAAAGCAAACTTTGTTGACTTTCAATGTAAGTTGAATTAACATATCATTTGTTTGTTTGTTTCAAGCGTGTATTGTACGAAACAAATAAGACGATATGTTTATTCCGATCGCAGATTGCTGTTAGAACAGCTATTTGGCGTCTAAATTTGCGGATAACTTTGACAGTGGACAGTTTAGCCTAGTGGTGAAGCACTCGTCCGGAGTCGTGAGGAATGTGGGTTTGAGTCCCATGGCTGTTTGTTGACAAATTTTTCTGCTTAGCAAGGATTATCTACCCAGTATTTCTGCTGTTCGAACAGCAATTCTGCGTTCGAAAAAAAAATCTCATTTGTATCGTACAATACACATTTTGATGCTTAAAAACAAATGTTACTTAAAGGCGTTGCCCCATCATGGCCGCCGTCTAGTGACTGAATCAACTAAAAGGTAAACGATACAGGCATACAGCTTCGTTTGGATGAACCGGCCATGTGATCTGCATGAATTGGAGAGGAGCAATCATGCATGAGGTTGCTCAAGAAAGTGGTATAATGACAATGTCTTGTCCAACCTGAAATGGGCTCAGTTCCAACCCCACATTCTGGAGCATACTGCGTTTGACCGGACAACGTGGCTCAACCTATACTGCAAGGCAGCTAACAACTCCCACAAACTAACTAGCGTATGCAGTAAGTGTGCATTTCTCTTTGGCCTAGCAAGTTACACGAGCGTCTACACATGTCGACCATGTATCAAAATTGTCTTTCTCACACTCGAGAGACAACCAAGATGAATATATATATATATATATATATGTGTGTGTGTGTGTGTGTGTGTGTGTGTGTGTGTGTGTGTGTGTGTGTATGTATAATCGATCATTTTATTTCTGTTAGTGCTTTATAATCGGTATAATGGTAAACTCGGAATTGCAATTTGTGAAAGTTTCTGCTTGAAATATAGTTTAGACGTATCTCATAATAACACTCTTTACTTTTGCAATAAGTCCTTTTTTCAATGAATTGCTCGCACCGTGATCTACACACACACACACACACACACACACACACACACATATATATATATCAAGGGGTGGTAGCGTTAAGCACTGATGCGTGTAAGTGTAAACTTGTAACCAGCTGAGATATGCTTGAGACATATTCAACCCCGTAAGAAAGAAATACAGTGAATGTGAATGTCTTTCTTACGGGTTCAAATATGCCTCAAGTATCAGGTTCAGTAAAAAGCAAGCAACGTTTTGAACCATGAAGAATTTATACCGCATTTTTGCCCATATGCATCAATAATTTGACATTGATATACTCTCACCGTTGTTACAATCATCTGAAATGGAACTGGCAAAACGTGGTATTCGAGCAAATTTGCTATTCAACTTCAAAAAAGGACGTAAAGCAGCTGAAACTGCTCACGATATCAACGAAACGTTTGGTGATGAAATGACCAGTGAGTGGTCAGCACGAAAATTGTTTAAATGATTTCACAGTTGAGGCTTGAGCCTTGAAGATCGCGAGCGTAATGAACGCTCATGTGTCTTCGATGACGGTCAATTAAAGACCGTCATTGAGAAAGACCCATGTAAAACCACTCGAGAACTGGAAAAAGAAGTTCAAGTTAGCCAGAAAACTGCCTGCAACCATTTGCATGCGATCTGAAAATCAAAAAGGCGCGACAAATGGGTTCTACACGATTTAAATGAAAATCAGAAAATGCGCAGATATGAAATATACTCTTCGCTTCTTCTCTGTAACCAGACCGATCCATTTCTCGACCGTATTCTAACTTGCGATGAAAAGTGGATTATGTACAATAATAAAAATCGTTCTTTGCAGTGGTTGGACCAAAATGAAGCATCGAAAACCCTCCCCAAACCCGAGTTCTTCAAAAAATGGTTATGGTGACTGTTTGGTGGTGTACTGCTGGACTCAACAACTGTACCTTCTTAAAACCATTACTGCAGAATCATTGCCATGAAATTGCCAAAAAGAACGAAAAACTGTTACTCTACCATTCCAGACTAGCCAACGGAAAAGGACCAATCATTCTTCATGACAATACTCAACCACACGTTTTACTAATGACGCTCCAGAAGTTGAGGAAACTTGGCTATGAAGTTCTTCCCCATCCAACTTATTCCCCAGACCTTTCTCCTACGGACTACCACTTTTCAAGCACCTTCATGGTTTCCTGCGAGAGTAGTTCAAAATTCAAACCGATGCTGTTCATCAACTCCAGATTTCCAGACTTTTAAGTTACCGGAATAAACAAACTTGTAAATCGTTGGCAAAAAAAGGTCTTGATTGTAATGGTACTTACTTTGATGAATAAAATTTCCGCATTGTTCAAATATATTGTGATGAATTTCAGGTTTCAAAACATTGCTTACTTTTTACTCGGCCTGGGATATTTGAACTGGTAGCAAGTTTACGTACATACATACATACATACATACACACATACATACATACATACATACATACATACATACATCCGTACGTACGTACGTACATACATACATACATACATACATACATACATACATATATACGTACACACACACACACACATATATATATATACACACACACACACATACACACATGTATATATATATATATATATATATTTGCATACTCATACACAGATATATTCGTGTGTGTATGTGTGCTTTGTT
>NC_068985.1:52186972-52192376 GCF_001194135.2 Octopus bimaculoides | reverse complement strand
TATATATATATATATATATCTGCACATACATATACTACATGTCAAAATTTCGACAGAGTCGATGATTTTTAATACGACCAAAGTTTCTAAATGTTGGGTGATTCAGTTCTGTAGTTTCTTTATGAATAGCAGTCGTCCTAGATTACTATATAAACATTTTCTTATGTAACCTCAGTGCACCGATAACTATTGGTGTGGAGTGGAATGCCTAGTAAAGCTACAATAGCGATTGGTTACTCATGTTCTCCAATCTAAAAGATATTCTCATTAGCTGTCAAAAAGATGCCCTCCATCATCTCCATAATAGTTTCTTGACCCGGAGGACAATTCGGATTTTGTTATCTATGCACTTAGTAGATGTTTTCATTGAAATAGTGTCCTAGTACTAATTATGTTTTCAGTGGCCATGTTTCATTTATAAGGGTGGTATTGTATATCCCCTTTGTCATAATGTTACATAAAGTTTTCTTTTATTGGAGTGAGGCTTTGGACTGTGGCCATGCTAGAACACCAACCTGAAGGGTATCGGTTGATTCTATCCACCTCCCGTACTTTGTTTGGTACCTATTTCATTTCATCATACTCGTAACAAATGAAATATTAAGTAATCATTGACATAATGGAAGATAACTTCATCGTACATTAACACTGTAGTCTATTTCCAATCGAACGTATCAGGTTCTTTTCCCATACAGCTGTGTGTGTGTGTGTGTGTGTGTGTGTGAGCGCGTGTGTGTGCGTGTGTGTGCGTGCGTACGTGTGTGTATGTGTGTGTGTGTGTGTGTGTGCTATCCTTGGTTGTAACCCGTCAGAAATTACCATTGGTTTTACGTCTACTATTGCACTTGGCAATATAGGCGATTCATCAGAATTGCTTACCAGAATCACATGGCCTTTTTACTAATGGAGGTAAATATCCAATCTTGGTCAGTTTGGTGGTGAAAAACTGTATATTTACCTCCGTTAGTAAATATGCTAAGTGCTTTTGGCCATATGTTACGTTAAAGCGATTTCAACCCTCACCTCAAAATTACTGGCTTTATGCCAAAATTTCAAGCAATTGTTTTTTATTTAATGAGCTCTTAAGTACGGAGAGCTCGGCTCAAGCTGTTAACGATCATCGAACTAGTTGACTGGGAGACGTAATCAATCGTTGGAAGCAATTAATCACGTATGTTTTCAAGTCTTCATACAGGAAGCTATAGTTTTTTATATTTACACTCTGCACATTTTTCAGACCCTTAAACCAAAGCTGAATAATCATGCGTTTTGAAACATTTATTTTTACAATGGAGATTGTTTAGAAAGTGCTGTCTCGAATACAAGGACTCACAGGGCCAGTTACCCGGTTTCCACGGAACATAAATGAAGAGGTCACAACTTCTCACCTGGATGGGACGCCAGTCCGTCGCAGCGTAACTACAGCTGGGTGGACGATTATCAGCCACACACTATAACCAACGCCTTCACACTCATTCTTCTTATTTCATTGTTCATTTGTTTCGTATTCATAATTTTATTTGAGATTTCTCTCCAATACACATTTATTTTTATTACTCACTTATCAAGCTGACCAGATGAATTTGTTGGTAGTGATCAAATGTTTGTGTTGTACATTAGCTCAACCCCTCTATCAAATCAACATCGGGCCGTACAGGTGCTCAGTGTGCCATAAGTCAGATGTCAAAGTGATTGCAACGTAATGTGAAATGAAGTGATTTGCTCAAGAATACAATGCACCACCCGGTCTGGGAATCGAAACTGCGATATTGCAATCGTGAGTACAACACCAGAAGCACTAAGCCACGTGCCTTAACGTTTATCATTAAAAGGGGGAAAAAAAAACTTATTGAATACATGCGATCCAAAACCAGATAGCCGTGCTTTTCGTGCCTCATCAGGCATTTTTCATGCCAATTATAAACAGGAGCATGCTCTCTGATTCAGGCGTAAATCCTTATATGCTGTTACATAGAATACAGCGAGGATTTACCAAACATCGAGATTAATTATAGCGTGAAGAGTTTGTTGATAAAAGGTTTTTCTACTAATTTGAGCATGTCGATCGTCTAAGGGGGAGCCCCCACCTTAGCTTTTGTTACGGTATTATGTATTACATGAAATTAATTGCTTGTATTTTTTTTTCTTTTTGGTCAGTTCCAATTTCATTTTGGGGTTCTATTTTTTCTTTTGCCCTCAGTCTAACTCCGTTTCCCTCTCTCTCTCTCTTTCTCTCTCTCCCCCCCTCTCTCTCTCTCTCTCATTCTCTCGCTCTCTTTCACACACACACACACACACACACACACACACACACATGCTCACACAAACTCACACACATACAAACACAAGCACAAACACACTCTGTCTCTCTCTGCAATTATATAGATAGGGACCGATATATATATATATATATATATATATATTATATTATATTATATATACACACACACACACATAGGCGTGGTTGTGTGGTAGGAAGCTTACTTCCCAAGCAACATGGTTCGGGGTGGGGAGTTAAATCCCACTGAGTGGCACCTCGAGCAAGTGTCTTCTATTGTAACTGACCAAAGGCTTGTGAGTGAATTTGGTAGGCGAAAACTAAAAGAAGCCTGTTTTATATATATGTGTGTGTGTGTGTGTGTGTGTGTGTGCGTGTGTACGTATATGTATGTACATATACATTTATATTTATATATATATATAAGTATATATATCTATATATACACACACACACACACACACACACACACACACACATATATACATACATATTACTCATTCACATGCAGCAGAGCATAGCCATCAGTCGCAGACAAATATGACTTACTAACATGTACCATGCTTTCGCTAATTATTTTTGTGTCTATGTAGCCGCCAACTGATACAGACATCCCCTCGACCATCCCTCCTCCCCCTTTGACCCAGCGGCACCTCTTGAGCGAGTCACCTTGAGACAGAGAGACTGTGAGAGAGAGAGAGGGAGAGAGAAAGACTGAGAAAGAGCTGTACAAGCACTCGACTGGTACCCATTTGTAACTGAGTAGACTGGATCAACCTGAATTAAAGCGCTTTGCTCAATGATAAAACGCGCTGCTTGATCCAAGAATTGAACCCAAAACTTTTGATGTATGTATTCATGTATCTATGTATGTATGTATGTATGTATGTATGTATGTATCTATGTACGTATGTCATTATTCACTTTTATTTCAAGGTTTCTTGCCAACAGCGAAAGAGCCGGTTTCTAGCCTAAATCCACGGCTCATTCATTGAAATTTCAACATGAACAGGGTATTTTTGTATGTGAAGATTTGTACGGTTTGTTTTATGTATGTATGCATGCATGCATGTATGTATTTATGTATGTATGTATGTATGTATGTATGTATGTATGTATGGGCGCGCGACTTAGTGGTTGGGGTATTAGGGCCACAATCGTAAGGTCATGAGTTCGATTCCCGGCGGTGTGTTGTGTCCTTGAGCAAGTTACTTTATGGTTGTGATGCATGTGCCTGATGTACCCTTATCAGGCAGGTAGTCATGATGGGTATGTTGGGCTTCGTATATTTGTAGCCCAGCGGCATGCGTTGCTCTCTTACTCAATAATAATAATAATAATAATAATAATAATAATAATAATGTGCCTACTATGATAAAAACAGAAACAATTCCTATCATAGTAGGCGCATTAGTTATGATAAAAAATATCCAAATAAATACATAACAAAAACACCAGGACTTACAAATATATACAACATGGGCACTGCACACACCCTACGCAAAACACTTTCAATACAGTAACCATAAGAGCATCTCAGCAACCCACAGCACATACCCAAGGCACACAGAGCTGCGCTCGGTAGTGAAGTGAAAGCACGTTATTAAAATAAAACTACTGAATAATAATAATGCAGAAAAAAATAGAGTATATGTGAATTGCGGGTTAAAAGTACGTACGCTATTAGTTTGGTTTATAATACTGCGAAGCCTTTTATCCGACGCGAGACATTCTGTTCACAGTTTTTTGGCATACGTCAAAAATGTTTCATAGTTCTCAATGCGAAATAATGGTTAAAATATTTAAACTAAAAATTGTTGTATACTCATGTCTTTTTCTACAAATGAAAAGTAACCGTTGAATTTATACGAAAGTACTAATATCATGTGTGTATGTGTGTACGTGCATGTGTGTGTGTGTGTGTGTTTGCGTTTGTGTCTGCGTTTGTCCTTCTCCCCACTGCTTGACAAACGGTGTCGGTTTCTTTGTCTCAGTAACATAACGGTTCGGCAAAACAGACCGATAGTATAAGAACAAAACTTAAAATAATTTTTAAAAAAGTAAGTACTGGGGTCAATTTGTGCGAGTAAATCATTTAAATTGGTGCTCCAGCATGGCCGCAGTCCAGTGACTGAAACGAGTAACAGATAAAATAGAAAAGATATTCTGACGTGCATATTTCTCTAGAGGTGTAGACATTGGTATTTAGTGAAACAAGAAACACAAAGAGCCATATGAAAACAACTCTATAGAGATTCAGACTAAACGAATTCAAATCTCTGACCAATTTTATAACAAGCATTGCTTGATAACATTTCTTTTAATAAAGGTGTCGGATTTATTATATCAGTTAGTTTAAGTTCAAACAGTTAATTCTTACTGTATTTGGGATATAAGATTGCATATCCTGACAGAAGTTAACAGAAATGGTCTTTAGAATGTGATAAAATCGTAGCAGCTATCAACAACACAACTGATAAGCGTTCGACGTGATAAATATATTAGAAGTAGGCTGTCCAAAGTAGAGCTTGTAGAGCCCCAGGGATGAAGGAACTGTGTTGAGAGTAAAACGATAGCTATGAGTGAATAGAGTGGGGGGCGAAAAATTGTAAGTGGTTTAAAATTTTCAAGGGTGGAAAATTTCAATTTTAGATATATAAAATATAAAATGTTTTTCTTATATAATCCGTTATTTTGTGTGATGAGTGAAATCTATTAAAGCGAGAAGAGCTAGCTTTTCAGTGTCATGAATGTGTAGTCGGAGAAGAGTATGTTTCAATAATTCAACAGCATAACTGTCAATCTCTCTGTCTATCTTTCTCTCTCTCTCTCTCTCTCTCTCTCTCTCTCTTTATATATATATATATATATATGTACATACACACACACATATATGTTGTTGTTGTTTGTTCCTTCTCGAGCCATGCCTGGCTCATAAGAGCCACTTCCCCGGTTTCATTAGCGTATAGGTCCCCACCTGGACGGGACGCTAGTCTGTCACAGGTGAACTGCTAGATGCAGGAGGAAAGAGTGAAAGAAAGTTGTGGCGAAAGAGTCAGTAGAAGTTCGCCATTACCTTCTGCCGGGGCCGCGTTGAGGTTAGATGTTTCTCTCATAAACAAACGC
>NC_068985.1:52176806-52186103 GCF_001194135.2 Octopus bimaculoides | reverse complement strand
ATATATATATATATATATATATATATATATATATATATATATATATATACATACACACACGTTTGAAAGCACAGAAATAAACAAAAACAATATCAGCTGTTTTGAGAACACTCTTATTATGTATATATGCGTAAGTATTACATTGTCAAGAACTTAACTTATTTTCAGTTAATTACCTACCTTCACAGAAATGGATTTCGGTTTTGCCTAGAGTTTAAGTCATTATGTGTTGTTTATTAGGCAAAAGTCGGCAAATCGTACATTAAGTATGTGTTATAGTATAATGGAACTATGTTTATATATTTATATAAGTTAAGTTTTATTACGACAAAATTGAAGTGATCAGTTTATGTATTTCTACATTGATATGACAGAATTATGATTTTATAGCGTTCACTTTAATGTATGTCAGCTCTCGGTGCTAAAATATGTCGACAAAATTTACAGGACTATCCAAAAATTGGCTCCATTAATTGGATTGTTAATGAGACAGTAACGATGTGTTTGTTTTGTGAACAATCAATCAGAAGCGATGCAACGAAGCCTTCGAAATTGAAACCCCTTTATGAGAGCATACCTTTAGTTTTAATCCATTCACAAAATATTTGGAGAACGTCCAACCTTAATATTATTTATCACACAGTCATCTTATGCTGATCTTACAATATCTCCGTTAATATAGTAAAAGGAATACTGCACATGATTGAAGAGGATACTATCACATCAGTAAATCTATCTTTGTAGGTCGTCCCACAGGACGCCCCGAGACTGTTTCCACACGTTTTCCCCATTCATCTCGATCTTCCATAATGATCCTCAGCTCCTGTACCTTTTCCATACCAGTACCAGTTCCATACTAGAGTAAAAGAAGTTATATAAACTGCTATGAAAAATTACACAAAACCTATCTTAACGATTATTTCTCTGAATAATAACAGAGTACAGCACTGTATTGATAATATACTAAAAGAAATTTAAACATGCTAACTTCCCAACATGAATATTGTAACTCTTCCTCCTTCATCACAATCAGCGGTTGGAAGTTTTAATGTTTCCAGTGCGCATGTATAGTATAGCAACCTTTGTAAAAAAAAAATGCACTGTTGATTAATCTCTGTCAAGTATTGTAAGGCAAACTCGAAGGTTTAAACAATATTCTTGTTTCGTAGATTATATACTATTTCTCTTAGTAATATTAATTTAGTTACATGCGATAGTTGCACTTGGTAGGTATCGGAGATTTTACAGGTTTTTTAGAGAGAGAAAACAACTTCTTTTGTATGTACAGTGCGCTTTGTTTTGTGTATACAGACAATATCTTGTGGTTTTAAACTCGTTTAGACATTTCATGCTGCTGTAAATGTAAAAATATGTATCAAGTCTTTAGAGAAGACAAAAGCAAATCCATTCAATTCTCGACTGTTTGCAAACAGTTTCATTTTTTTCATACTGGAGTAATGTGGTTTTCCTAAAGAGATGTTAGTTGAACTTTTGAAGTAAACTGTGGTTCCTTAGTAAAGTGGATCAGTGACCCAAGAATAAACAGTGAACGTGTAATTTAACTAAATGAATTATTAATGAAATGCAACAACAATTGCAAAGGCAATATAATACAGGCTGTACCAGAAATCACGAAGTCTCACTAAATATTGCGATCTGTGAACATAATTTGGTTACTTCGATTATTGAACCAACTGCATGTTTATACTTTGTCATTTTCGGCCAGCTATGTATAATTCAAACTCCAGCTTCCTAATGAAGTTTGGCTTATATAAATCGTAATAATATCTCAGGAATTTTCAATGTTTCTCGAACTTGCTACGACTGAAACAAGAAGTAGTTGAATATATTTCAGTTAACGACATTCTTATCTATACCAAAACACCTTAACATTTTAAAACAGAATTTTACTCTTCCTTCTGTGTATCTCGAAAATATACAACTTTTGACTGGATTATTTCTCTATTCAGTGATGAAATAGAAAATGCAGAAAATGCAGATATTTGGACTAACGTTGATCTTGAGGCAAATGTAAAGGGTTTGGTAATTTCTAAAACAATGAAAACGTTGCAACCAAATATCCGAAACAGGAAACTGTTTCTGACTCGAATTTCAGAATTGCTATATTCTTAAACAAGCTTTAATTATAAAGAGACATTCTCAGGTTGAGAAGTAAAGATAATATTGCTGAACGTGGTCGCCTAAGAGTTATGCTTAGAAATGTTTATACTAATATTTGTACAACTCTTGATAAGGCAGTGAGCTGGCAGAGTCGTTAGCGCGCCGGGCACAATTCCTAACAACATTTCTTCCACCTTTACGTTCTGAGTTCAAATTCTATGGTGGTCAACTTTTACTGTTGACTCTTCGGGATCCATAAAATAAGTACCAGTTGAGCACTGAGGTCGATGTAATCGACTTAACCCCTTCCACGTAATTGCTGGCTTTGTACCAAAGTTTGAAATCAATATTTGTACTACTCTTTTATTATAGACTGTAAGCATCTTTAATTAAGATATTGGGTCATCCCATAAATAATGCAGTTTTTTTATACTTTTATTTTTCAAAATTAAGATAAACAAAGTTCTTTTCTAATATAAAATATACTCTCTTTCATTTTATACAATGCTCTTCCATCTATCTGGTACATTTGCAAGGCCCCTCTTCCAAAATTCACTTGCCCGTTATGAAAAATACTCCCCGCTCCCAGCATTGTTGTGACCTCGTCTACAGAATTCGTATTTTTGCCGTCTAAATGATTTTGAAAACTTCGGAATAAATGATAATTAGATGAGGCAATGTCCGGCGAATATGGTGGGTGGGACATCGTTTCCCATTCAAACTGTTCCAGCGTTTTGCATGTCATCCCTGCTGTATGTGGCCGAGCATTATCCTGATGGAAGAACACCTCTTGTCTTGATGCCAAAGATGGTCGTTTTGCTTCTAGCGCTGAATTGAGCCGATCAAGCTGTTCGAAGCAGATCTCCTTTGTTATCGTTTAGTCTGGGTTCAAAAGTTCAAAGTGGACTAAACCTTTCATATCCCACCAAACAGTTAACAACAACTTACGTGGGTGAAGATATTCTTTAGCCTGGGGTGCCAGTTTCTCCTTTCCCTACCCACTGTCTTCGGCGCTTGACATTTTCAAAGAGAACCCATTTCTCGTCATCAGTCACTATTCGGTCCAAAAAAAGTTTCATTCGTGAGATATGACAGTAAAAAGCACACATTCATCACTGCGCGCGAGTAGACTCGGAAAGTTTGTGAGGAACACATTGATCCAATTTGCTGGCTTTTCCGGTGGCATGCAGGTGTCGATGAATGGTTGAATGACCAAATCCAAGCTCCTCTTCTAGTTCCTCAACAGTTACAATGGAATTTTGTTCTACCAGGGTTTACAGGACGTCCTCGTCAAGCTCTACAGATTTTCCAGGACGATGCACGTCTTCTAGGCTGTAGTTTCCGGTTCGGAATTTCTGGAACTACCGTTGACACAGGCTTTCGCTTATTGTTCGATCCCCATATACTACATATTCCTCGCACTTTCCGTTGCGTTGTTGCCTTTATTGAACTCATAGAGCAAAATATGCCGAATATGCGCCTTTATCACTTCCATTATAGTTTTGAAAAAATAACTGCACTCTTCAAAACTTGCACTATGAATAAGTGGAAGGTGAAATTACTACCTGCTTTTATAGCAATTTGATACAAGTGATTTATCCCATCCCGCTCCGACTTTTAATTCATGCAATTGAAAAAACCGCATTATTTATGGGATGACCTAATATATTATTTTATTATGTTACATTTAAAAAAAATCATATCTTCTATGTTCGTAAAGTAATTTACCAGATCTTTTATTTTTGCTCAATGATTCTTGAAACCTATATTTTTAATAGTCAGTACGCTCTACCTAGTAAAGTCTTATTGTTTATAGATAAAGAATTGATAAATTAGTTTGCCCCAGCAATAGTTTATTCTACAGCATTCAGCTTTTATTCAGATACCATCACACTAGAAATTCGAAAAATAAGATACCTTATATTTTCGCGAATAGTCGAGAGATGAAGCGCATCTGGCAACCCATGAGTTCACTGGAGTAAACTTAAAAGAAGATTTTTGCAATGTTCGCATTCATGAAATCAGTCTTATAAATTTTTTAGCAGCGATGAAGTATTATCTACCGAAGTTTCGAATTATAAACATTTCTAGATCATGTTTTGGGGATACTTTTTACATCGTTATCAATATGGTTCGTTATTATTTTTATTTATTATTTTTTTTTTTTGACATTGTAAGGTATATGATCTTTTGATTTCTAACAATAGACGATGTCAATATTTGGAGTGCTCACATATCTTACTTTATCGATGATAACAATAGCATTGCGAATATAATGAACTTCTTAGTGTACAAAGTCACATTGTCTCTCGTTTGAATACATTCCACAAAACTCCGAGTTTACTATTCTATCTTACTGAGCGTGTGATTATGGCTTGATGAAGTCTCTGTAAGTCTGTGATGAGGTCGACAGATTGAAAAGTCTGGGAATCCTTATGTTAGAATAATGACAAGCCAGAAATATTAGTCAGTCACTTAATATAGAATAACACTATCAAGCGGTGTAATGTTGTTTGTGCTGCGAAAGGCAAAGCCTATTAGCAGCAGAAGTGATGAAAGACAAATCTAATAATAATATTCGAAACATTACAACGGAAATATATAATTTTTTCTTTCTTTTTGACATAAATCAGAACAAGTCTACTAGAGGTAATTTGAGCAAAATTTAACGATCTTAAATATGTTTCTCTGTTCTTCAGACTTTTGATGTTTTTCAAAGTGTGAGGTTACAACCTATTCGTGGATTTAGATGAGAAATTTCGGGATCCTAGCATGCCTGTTCGCTTTTGTCAAACATTAATAGCTCTGTGAAAAAGAAATTCAATAGTGAAATGAGTAGCAAGCAAAATTTTGTGAATTCTTCTCTTCATAAGGGATTTGTCAACTATTCACTTTTAATTATTTTGAAGCTTTCACACACATTTTCTCTGGACATTCCAATAAAGTAGGTTTCGTATAAACTGTTACAAGATGTCTCATTCGATAAGTAGCCATAAAACGACCGGTTAAAGATATATATATATATAAACTGATTAAGTTATCAGAAAGTTTCTTATTTGAAAAAAAAAAGGCAAACAAAATAGACGATGTGTTACGTTTTAGGAAATCAAACTATTAGATTTCCACATTATACCTACTGTAACAGGTGCTATCTATTATGTAGAGAAATACGGGATCAACTAATATTTTGTTTCAGATAAGAACCTTCAAGATTAGAACACTGCACCAAAACATGATACTGAAGCGGGAGATATTTAAAGTTTTAAAAATTTGTAAGACATTCTAGGATTTTACATTAGAGGAAACTATTTATTTACTAATAGTGTCGACCGACCATTCCTTAGTAACCTTTGCTAAATAACTAACAGTTTAAATATGTATCATTTTTTGGATAAATATCATCAGATGCAAATATAATTTAGTACCAATTAACTACTTATTTATTGAGGACATAAAATGGACCGAGTATATTTTAAAAATAAACTGTAGGCTTTGTTTCTGTGCTATATAGTTGAATATTAAATTTTCAAAGAAAGAATTACGAGTCACTAGTGATAAATAGAGTAGTTTCACACAGAATAAGCTTCAGCGGAGTTCAAAATCTGAAAGACAACTGATCATGTTTAGTAAATATTCAGAGCTGTCTTATTGCTCTCGATTTAGTTGAAATTGCTGTAAAGCTCATGTTGAAAAATGCTCAAAATAACCATGAATTTTTGATGGGAAAATTCTACACGCTGTTACTGGAAATAATAGCTATAAATGATAAATTTTATCGTGAGGGATATAAAACTAGTGATATAAATCGAAATTCTATTTGGCTTGCAGGATTCTTGATATGAAATCGTGTGTTGAAATAGATTCTTTTATATGTTGGGAAGTTCATTATGCCAATAAAATACATGCAATGCGTATGTGTTTATTATTAGTATAAAAACCTTCCCAAGATACAGCAAAATATAAATACAACTTTTGACATTATCCAACCTTGAGGTTTTAGGAATAACTTATCAGAAATATGATACTTCTCAATTAGAATTGAATCCAAATATTTGACCCTCGTGGGTGTAGACATAGCTGTGTGGTTAAGAAATTTGCTTGGCAAGTACATAATTGAGAGTACAGTCTCATTGAGCAACCATAGTTGTAGGTTGCTCAAATGTTTGCTAGTGAATTTAATAGTGGGAAGCTGTATGGAATCCCATCAGAGAGGTTATTGGGAGTCAGACTTAATCTTGGAGTCAGACTTAATCCGTCGTTTGTTTTTATACTACCACTTGATCCTTGGGTGTAATTCACGGAGCCCATTCTGTTGCAAACTTTTGGGTCAGGTTCCTGATCTAAAGATAACTTTACTCTTACTAGACTCTCGAAGACCCTGAAAAAGTCATGGACGCTGCTTTTCTATTATCATTGGTCATTGAAAAATATTGAATAATAACAAGACTTGGCACTTGAAGAATACCACTGTCTTGGTTCAATGAAGGTACTCTAGGAATTTTCCATAGCTGTGGTACTTAAGACATGTTTTACAAGGAAGTGAGAATAAACCACTGTTTTTCTGACGTATTAGATCAATGTGTTGATCAGACACGCTGATTAAATAATGTCGAGTGAAAGAGAGAATAATGGTGTTTTAGTCGATTAATCTTATTTCTGTAATAGCTGAGCTCATTAACTAAAATTTAAAATCTGAGGAAACTTCTATGTGGTCCTTAAGAGTTAGATATGCTTTGCTCTTAGCAACTCATTGCAATTTAATACCTAACTTCAATTTTGGGATCAGCGTGGATTAGCGATGATGTATTTTCTGGCAAAGAGCACCACAATTAACGGAGCAAAGCATGCTTCTCTGCTGTAGAAATTGCGGGACGCCATCAAAACAGAGGCGTAGCATGCTAACCAGAGGAGTCTGCTTCCTCCAAGACAACAGCCCAGTTCACAATGCGCATGTTGCCTGATGAAAGCACACTCACGTGACTATGAAATCCTTCCTCATCCCCCTTACTCTCCCGACCTCGCACCATCTGACTTCCACCTCTTTCCAACCATGAAGTCTTTTTTTAAGGAGAAGCACTTTTCGGATGATGATCTTATTTCTGAGGAGTCTTAGCTCTAAACGCAACACACCGACTTCTACAGGCGAGGTCTTCACAGGTGCATAAAGTGATGGGAGAAGTCTGTCATCATTGGTGATGGTTGTGTAGAGAAGGCTAATAATTATGCCAAGTTTCGTTTATCCCAGCCCTTAGGAAGTGAGTCAGGGAAAATCTTTAATGAACGCCCTTCGTAGATATAAAGACAGACAGACAGACAGACAGACTACAGCAGGGGTGCCTATTGTCACCTCCTCTTTTCATAAATTTTATGAGCTGGGTTGACACGCGTAATGTTGTGGAAGTAGTGTCACAATCGGTGGGTGTGGGACCGAGCGGCTGATATTTGCAGATTGTGACGTGGTGTTACTTGACTCATAAGAAGGTAGCTGCCAGCATGCACTAAATTGTTTACCAAGACTGAGACAATTGATCTCGCAAGAAAATCTTCCCATTGTGTTCTGCACGTTAATGGAACATCACTGAAACATACTCATATATATCCAACACAATAAAAGCTTGATTCTTGACTACTTTAAATGATAGCTAAATATTCTATACCATCGATTGGGGAAGAAGATTGGGTATGTTAACTTTGAGGAGTGGTAACAGATCGTGAAACAATACAGCAAGAGACTTCTCCTTTTCCAGCTCAGCAAAAGCATAGAAGTGATGTATTTACGTTCTTATAACCCGTTATCACAACTAAGTCTCTCTAATATTCAAATATATTTCAGTACTTCTGATTCACGCTGTTAGGTATAAAATATAGGCGCCCGTGCACGTGCCTATGTGTATGTGTGTATGTGTTGGTTTTATCTTTTGAAATAAAGTTTCGAATTATAAAAGCGAAATATAATAAAAATGTGAAACGTTCCTAAATGACTGGTACATGTCTTTATCGACGTTTGCAAACAAAAAGCAAAATGGCTTTAAAATTGGATTTGCCCGAAGTGCTTAGAAGGAAGCAAGCAAATATTGTAGGACAGTCATTTAGCTACAGTTTCTTCCACTGAAACGCCTAAAATAGATTAATAATCCTAACGTTTGATAGACAGATTGAAAGATGAAGCCAAGCAATCAGTGGAGGAAACAAAGATGAAAGTTCAAATAGTGCTTGTTATGGCTATAACAGATGATAACAAAACAAGCATGTTTTTGTTTTCGCTTCATTACCGAGTTAGGTTTATCTGGTGCTTCTAACGAGCGACTGTGAATTACTCTAAATATTTTAATGGTTACAACAAAATTCAACAGACAGTAACGCCATATTGAAATGAAATAAAATAAAATAATGAAGGCAACGATGACGATAACAATGAAGATAATGATGATGGCAGTAATGATGATGATGATGATGATGATGATGATTGTGGTGGTGGTGGTGGTGATAGTGGTAGTGATGACGATAATGATAATAGCGATGATAATAGTAGTGGTTGTGCTGCTGGTGGTGGTTGATGATTATGATGATGATGATGATAAGAATGACGGTGCTGCTGTCAGTGGTAATGATTACTTGGTAATGATTAGTCACAACGACATGAACAGCAACAAAAATATCACTTGCGTAGAGGATGAATTTGAACTCAAAACGTAATGAGTCGGAAGAAATACTGCTAGGAACTTTGTCTGACGCTTTAATGGTTCTGCCAGCTAGCTACTTTGATAAAAATAATTCTTTATAATCTCGACACCAGGCGAGCAGTTTTGAGGGGAGGGGTAAGTCGAATACATCGGCCTTAGTATTTGAATGCTAATTTATTTTGTTGACCCTGGATGGATGAAAGATGTTCGCTTCCATGAGATTCGAACCCAATAATAATAATAATAATAATAATAATAATAATAATAATAATAATAATAATAATAATAATAATAATACATGTAACAAATAGGGCCTGCAATAAGAGTGGGGCACTTGCAGAAAATAGCACTGCTTGGAATCGCTCGAATACTCCGGATGGCGCTCGAAAAATAAGGGGTGTTACCTTAGTTCAACTGAGCGTTAGAAGCTGTGTAAAGACAATGAAATAATAATAATAATAATAATAATAATAATAATAATAATAATAATAAC
>NC_068985.1:52174016-52176754 GCF_001194135.2 Octopus bimaculoides | reverse complement strand
ACAACAACAACAACAACAACAATAATAATAATAATAATAATAATAATAATAATAATAATAATAATAATAATAATAATAATAATAATAATAATAACCCTGTCTACTAAAGGAACAAGGCTTGAAATTGCGGGGAGAGGACTAGTCGATTACATCGACCCCAGTGTTTCACTGATACTTAATTTATCGACTCCGAAAGAATGAAAGGCAAAGTCGACCCCAACGCATTTGAACTCAGAACGTAAAGGTGGACCAAATGCCGCTAAGCATTAAAGGACGGCACAGGAAAAAAACATTGAGTGCGTGTGTGTGTGTGTGTGTATGTGTGTGTGTGTGTGTGTGTGTGTGTGTGTGTGTGTGTTTGTGTGTGTGTGTGTGTTACTGTGCGTGTGTATTATTGTGTGGATTTTGCGTGCAAAAAGTTGTAAAAAAAAGATAGTAATAACATTTTAACAGTGTGTCTTCCGCAATTTGGAGACGTTCAAGAGCTGCTCGTGGAAAAAGCGCATGAAAATCACGGGTGCCCTGACCTCTGGGGCAGATATGCCTCTTCTCAGTTCCTTATCTCCGATTTATATACATATGCTCAGAGCAGGCCCGTTCATTCGCACTATGCTCACCACTCTCATACACCTTTCAACAAAATTACTGGAAGGCAACCATTATTACAAAATGAAGGACTGGAAGGATCGTCTGGCTTTCTGGCTTTCTAATTAACTTTGTGCTGTAAGTGAGACCTCAGTGGTAATTGTTCAGATAGTGTTTTAAGTTGTTTATTTTTATTCATCAATACTCGAGGTGATCGTGGCATTTGAGTATCATCGACCTTTCTTCATGTCCTCCGGGGTTTGGACAAATAGGGCCTGCTTTTATTGCTGGCCCAGTAGCTACATGACGTTGCTTTCCATGTTTATTTGCAATTTCTCTTCAATACATAAAGGCTTCACTCGCATGAGTACCTGAACGTTATGCACTGCATCATTTTTGCATTAAAGTTGCGCCCGAGATGGAGCTGCTATAAGTTCAATGCTAAGAGTTATTTACATGTTTTGGAACCAGTGAAAGAGTAAAATGAATTAATCAATGACAAAGAAAAAAAAAGAGAATGAAATAAAATACTTAAAGAGAAACAAAATTAAAAGAACGTTTCGTTCTTTACTATGAAGCAAAACAGAAGCAATGTCTGGAATCTATTGTTCTGGAATTCGAGTAAAGATAAACTTAACGAAGTATAACACAAAACAAACAAAATGGTAATGGAAAAAAAATTAAATAGATGTGTGCGTGTGTGAGGTGGCGGTGCAGCAACAAAAGGATACGTAGCGGGGTTACAAAAGGCGTGGTTCGTTACATTCAAAGGAAGATATTCTAGCATTTAACATTTTCGGAAATAAAAGTGATTTCTTTCTTCCTTTCTTGATGAACATGTTACACCATTATATATGCATATTATACAAGTATGTGAGGGTGGGGTACAGCGACATACCATATACACACCCACACACATACAAAGTTTTATGTGTGTTAATGATGAGAGAAGAATAATAGTTACGTGATCCCTTTCAATAGCTCACAGCTGTTTCTGTTGTAAGAAGGATTACACTCAAAGTTGAGTATTAGTGCGACATCCTATAGCTGCTTCGGAGTCATTTAAGAACATGCTTTTTTTAACAGAAACAGCTTTAAGCTAATGACAGTCATTACGTAACTGTCCTTCTTTTCTCATTCATTTACTGTCTGTACTGAACTGACTCTAAAGCCTTAAGTGTATTGAGTTCTAACAAATGGTTATTTGCATCGCTATACCTGAGAGATTTTATCATATCTAATGACGCAGTATGCTAAATTAGAAGAAAAATTTGAAGATATATCAGTCTTCGTATTCTTTGTAATTATTTTGTATATATTTTATGTGCTCGTGTGTGTGTGTGTGTGTGTGTGTGTGTGTGTGTGTGTGTGTGTTATGCATATATGCGTGTATATATATATATATATATATATATATATATATATATATATATATATATATAATCCAAGAGAGTTAGGGGTTGAGGATCCAACCCACTAAGGGATAATAGCTATCCAATATAATACTGGGAAGGTACCCAATTATTGTTACACTAGTGTTATACCAAGTGCAATAAGTGGGTGCGGGTACAAGGGGTTTTTTTTTACTCTAAATATATATAGCAATAAGAAAATGGAGGGGAATATGAGGTACTCATCAACTTGCAGACACTGTATTCTGTTGATTAATCTGTTTATTTTATAAACAAAATGACGATAAAGACAATTCATGTATATCTGTATTTGGTAATGTATACATGCATATGCATGTACATATGAGTTTTTATGACTCTTCATATGGTTTTTTATATATTTTTGTATGTTTTTTATATGCCTTATATTTTTATAGTTTTATTTTTTATTTTTTATTCTTTATTTTTATTTTATATTTGTATTTGAATTTTGAAAAATTCATGAATTGAATTTTGTAAATCTCTGAAGAGGCCTAGTGAATCATGCATGTACCCCCATTACATCATTTTCATCTACTAATTACTCCAGAGTACTGGAGCTATATAGATAGAATGGGGCATGCCAACGCTAGGCCGAAGCAGCAATAAGATTTTGTCCCTTCCCCAATTGCTAGATGTCCTTTAAATTTGAAATCTTAATTGTTGATATGACATGGCATGTCATAAGTGTCTGTATATTCCCCTCCATTTTCTTATTGCTAT
>NC_068985.1:52166932-52173544 GCF_001194135.2 Octopus bimaculoides | reverse complement strand
CTCTCTCTCTGTCTCTCTCTCTCTCTCTCTCTCTCACACACACACACACACACACACACACACACACATATATATATATATATACATACATATACATACACGCGCACACAAGTCATACATATCCATTCATTTTCATTCTCCACCCACTTACTTGGAGAGTCGTCGAGAGTCCTCATGCCCGTTACCTATAGAATCCTGTCAGAAGAAATTGTCTGTACATTTTACGGCTGGATTCCCAAGCGTGACCAACTGAGACTATGGATATTATCCAACCATCTCTTAGGTTTCCTGCGGCTTGCCTCGTTTTCAAAAATCCGTCTTGGGATTCTTTCCCGCAACATTCAAATCCCATGCTCATAATACTGGGGTTGTGACCTCTCAGTATAGAAAAGTAGGGATTCAACCCGGAGAGGCTCATTGATCTCCGAGCTATGCACCTTGTCAACTAACTTTACTCCAGATATCGTTCGGAGAAACCCCACAGCTGCTTGTTTCCGCGATCGTACTCTTTCGGTTATTATGCAACATTCAGGACCATAGGTGAGCATAGACCAGCCTCCCATCTTCTGAGGATCGAATACTGGAGCTGATACATTTCTGTCCTAAAATCTGCTATTATAGTATCCAGCTCAGTCTCGAGCTTCTCATCTCTCATAAATACGAGTCCACGAAACTTAAACTTCTTCACTTGCCCTAGTGATGTTCCGCTAATAAGCCGAGTGCACTGGAAAGATTTTCTTGAGAAAACCAATGTTCCAGTCTTCGCAACACTAATTCTCATCCATACCTAGCTGCACTCGGCAGTGAACCTATTCAGTGCATACAGAATCGCCTTCTGATGAACCAAATAGCAATATGTCGCCTGCAAATATCAGCCAACCGATCTACGCCCACCGATTGTGATACCACTTCCACAACAGCTGCGCTTGTCAATCGAATTAGCAAAATGAATCATGAAAAGGATAGACGACAATACGCACCTTTGCCAAAGTTCAACCCCCACGTTTAAAGCTTTCAACATTCACACCAAAGCGGGAAGTGGATGTCACGACCCTTACAGATAAAAAGCTGGAGCTAGGAAAGGCCTCGCATCCAACTGGTTCATTCGGGACCATCTCCGCGTAAACACCTGTCAATAGGTGGTCACTCGCAGAACAATGGTCCTGTTTATTGCCGAACTGCCCTATTCGCAACGCGATCAGGTGTCTGCGTATACACGTGGTGTACCAGATAAGGTATTCCAAATGCTACAACTATTACATTGATAGCACGATCCGACCACTCCATGTCCGACTGAAGATGCACCTGACCACCAACGAGTCTACCTTTCGTAAACACTTAACCAAATGCAGCAACAACACCAAAGAGATAGACTGGCTTCGGAGAAGAACACAGAAGATCTCCGAAAATCAATAGCCGATGGGAGTTGGGCCGGTGGCTCCTGTGAGTATTCTCCCAAACAATCACTGCGTCACTGTGGCCACAACCAACATCCTCATCACTACGATGGTGATTAGCGCTGTTTCTTATCAACACCACATTCGCCGGCACCACACCCTCCGCCACCGCTATGCCTACCGCGACGAGAAACGTTTATTATTGTTGATCGTTATCAACCACTTGGATACTAGTTACAAGAATATACACCACTAACGCCCAAGTTACAGCTAGTCATCACCGCCAACACCGCTGCCAGCGCCACTCTCCCCAACGTGACCTCTATGACTCTATCTGCACTAACATTTGGAAATCTGCTGCTGTTAACTCTAAACACTGGTCTATCCAAAATGGTAGGCTCTACGTAAATACACATTTCTTTAACTGTATTCTTTTGAAGGTGGGCCTTCGTGCCCGAAATATGAACGTTTCAATAAACTTTATGCATTGTTAGTAACTTTCCTTATTTCTAATTGCATTCATTTTTCTATTTACGCGCGCGCGCGCGCGCGCGTGTGTGTGTGTGTGTGTGTGTGTCTGTGTGTGTGTCTGTGTCTGTGTCTGTGTAAATGTATGTATGTATATGTGCATGTATATGTGTATGTCTGTGTGTCTTCGTGTGTCCCTATAACGTAGAAGCTCGGCCAAAGAACCGATAAAATATGTACTAGACTTAAAAGAAATTTGTATGGGTTTGATTTGTTCGAATAAATCCCTTCAAGGCGGTACTCCAGCATGACCGCAGTCGGGTGAAACAAGTAAAAGATATAATGTACTGTCAATTATTTTATTAAACCATGGTGTTGGCAGAATCGGTATTTAATTACGTCATATAAGGTTTTGAGTTTAAGTTTTATTGTGGTCTGTTTCGTATTTCAATTTCAATCTTGCGGAGAGGATAAAATTGAGCATTCATGTCTATTTATGTTTGTGTGATGTATTGTAGATGTGAATGGAATAAAAATACAAAGCTTGAATTACGGTACTTCACTTCTTCGCCGTGAGTAATAGATTCTCACTGATTCCATTAACCGTATCCTCTTTCTTACAGAAATTACTTTTGTCCTTATGAAAATCAGAATTATTTCGAAATATTTCGAGTGTCATGTGAGGGTGAAATATAAAACGGTGAATTCAACAGCCTTGCCGCATTTAATTATGAACCTTTACGTTTTATTTCAAATCCTACTGGGGAAGAATTTGTCTTTCATACTTTCCGGGTAGGAAAAATTAAAATAAAAAGTACAATGGAAGTACAGGATCAATACAATTGGCTACATACTCCCACAAATTTCGGGCGTTCTGTTCATGTTCATAAATCATCACTTCTACATGTTAACGAGATATTACATGCTTGCTCGACCAGCTAGAAATAGCAACCAAATTTACCTCAAATGACAGCCTTCCAAATGAAAAAAAATGAAGTCTTATTTTAAAACACCTGATAGTCGATAGCTGTAAAATACAAATGGACACGGTTGAATGCCATTGATAATAGTTCTGTCCAACCAGTGTGAAAATATACCTAGAAACTACAACAAACCAATACACCGGTATTTTAGCAATTATAATTTCAAAATATTTTCTAAATTCAATTAGAATCTCTCTAGAATTCCACGAATCTATTTAAGGTTAGATCTTAATGGCCAACTAATTTAGAGGAGAATCCCAAAGAATGCTAGTCTTTCTTGAAAGTATGAACAATCCGTTAAAGATTATAATGAGATTAACACAGTTCATTGCATTCTTCTTGTCTTTGAGGCTACAACATGGATATATTCTGGGACAACAAAAATGGCGCCATACTTAATCAAGACGTCTGCAAAAGACGTGATAATTAAATGAAGATAGAGCCAATTAGACATCAAGCGTAGTCCTCTCTTATGAAAGAAATGTTTAAATTGAACCAGTATGTCAATTGACAAATTGTTTTGAAACAACAAAGCTAATAGCTTTAATCCTACGCTAGAAAATTGTAGGCAATATTTAGATATTGATAAGGCGATGATCTGGCAGAATCATTGACACGCCGGGAAAAATGCTTAGCGGCATTTCATCCGTCTTTATGCTCTTCAACTTCTCCCGAGGTCTATTTTGCCTTTCATCCTTTCGGGGTCGATAAAATAAGTACCAGTTGAACACCGAGGTCGACGCAATCGACTTAACCTCCTCCCCCGAAATTACTGGCCTTGTGCTAAAATTTGAAACTAATATTTAAATATTGTTAAGGCGGTGAGCTGACAGAATCGTTAAGCACACCGGGCTAAATACTTAGCAAGCATTTCATATGCTGCCGGTATCGACTTTGGTTTTCATCCTGTCGGTATCGATAAAATAATTTCCAGCTGAGCACTGGGATCGATTTAATCGACTTAGCTCCTACTCCGAGATTACTGACCTTGTGTCAAAATTTGAAGCTAATATTTAGATATTGACTAACATTTAGATATCTAAAGATCCAGGGTAGAAAATGGATAAGGGTGGTGGATTGTCAGCCATCGTCAGAATTGCGGACAAAATACTTTACAGTACTGAGTGCGAGATCGTCTTTGATTTTCAATTCCTCGGGGACAATAAAAAGGATAATGCCCCTACCCGATTACTATAGATCAATAGGACCAGTTTTCCGGTTTCTGTTGCGTATATATTTCCCATTGGACTGGATGCCGGTCCGTCGCAGGATTATTCATTTTTGCCAGATGAGTGGACTGGAACAACGGAAACCACCATCTTATGATCATAAGTCCAACACATCCCTAACCACTAAAAACATGTGCCTCTCCTCTCAGGAGAGCAATAAATAAAAATAACAAACTCGCCATCTGTGTATCAAAGTAAATGTATACTCACCGATAAGAATTATCTGAAATAAAATATCATTGACTTGTTGTGGTTAAGACACAATATATATCGGAGTGAGACGAACATCATCGCTACAATGACTCACGAGAACGACAAACGTGTTTTGCCTTAGTTGAGGTTTGCCAGCGCTAGGCACTCGATTATCATCAGTTCAAGAAAATTCATGCTTCGGTATATTGAAAACAATGAATAAAATAGTCAATGGTAATTGCGGAAGTTTTCTGGGCGGCAGATAATTGGGTGTACACAAATGAAACAGCATTGAATTAAAATCGCGATTTGTGTATCACACTAAATGTATGCAGAGCATTTGAAGGCATGATGTAGTGGAACTGTGTTAATGTACAATGTATATCAGATCGAAACAAACATCGCCATTCGCACGAATCAAAACCTGACAGATTCGAACGTGTATATGCAAATCACTGTTATATTCTGTCGACGAAAAGCAAATTCTCCTCTCACACAATGTGTGTTCACAATACACTCGATTCATTGTGGTAAGGAAGCTTTAAGACACTGTTGTGCTTTGACTTGGTTTATTCTCTTCAGTCACAGCTACCCTCGGATCCATTAGCAAAACAAGATTTGTAACTCTTTTTTCATAGAAATCAACAAGGACATACATGTTCATTCCTAATATGATAATCTTTGTTATATTTAATACAAATAAAGAAATAGATTTAATACAAATACTGAAACAGTAGATTTCACCTAAAGTGGCATTGTGTCGCTGTTAAAAGTCAGTTCTTGGATAAATATCAATACTTGGATAAAATTTCCTCTGCGACCAAATTGGCTTGCATACTTGAGCGACAAACATCATGTCTAATATTGTTAGCTATAAGGGGGATGCTTTTCTATTATAAATCTATATTAGCTGTATACCAATCTGGGATTAACCATTGGCTTCTAAGAGTGAACAACTGCTTTATGATATGCACGCACATGTACGCATGCGTGGACACACGCACACAACCCCCCCCCCCCACACACACACACACATATTACACGGTATTGAAAAGTCACAAAAAGGACGAAACATCGATCCCTCTCGCTCCCGAGTGAGTCCTGACGCAAGTTATCTCGCTTGTCTATGACGTCCAGGTGTTTTAACACCAGGCACATTGATGAGAATATATTCTCTTACGCCTATACGCGCAGCCTACCAACGAACTAGCAAAACACATTCCTTGTGTATATGTGTTCGATATTCTTTATATCCACCGAGTTACTTCAAATTCATATATATGTCCCCTCGCGTGGCACTATGAGCAAATGTCTTTTAGTATAACCCCGTGCTAATCAATGCCTAGTGAGACAGAAACTGTATGAAAGCTCGTCGTATGTTTTTATATATATATATATTGAATATGTATGTGAGTCTTTTTTTGTGTGTCCCTCCACTCCTATCGCTTCACAATCAGTGTTGGTTTGCTTACGTACACGTAATGTAGCCGTTTGGCAAAAGATACAGATAGAATAAGTAACAGACTTAGAAATATGTACTGGGGTCAAGTTGCTCGACTAAACACTTGACGGTGGTGCCCTAGCATGGCCGCAGTCCTTTGAGTGAAACAAGATAAATAAATATATATATATATATATATATATATAGCGTCTAGTAACACAATCTGTACCACGTCCTCACGTTGTTGTTTTTTGTCTTTTTCCTTTTTTGAACTTATATATATATATATATATATATATATAAAACAAGGACATTTTTTTTTAAAACTTAAAAATGAAAGCCCTTATGCACAATACAAAAAACTTCATTCCAAAAGATTCGCATTGTATTATATTATATTATATCATATTATATTGTATTATATTATATTATATCATATATTGTATTATAATATATCATATTATAATATATCATATTATATTATACGTATATATATAAGGCTATTTGCCAACATAATGCGGCTGTCCTGGAAGAGACAATTGTTACTGTTGTTTAGCCCCAGGAAACATCGTTTCCAGCTAACTATATGGCACAATATGTGTGTACTTATATTTTCGAACAGGGAGTTCCTAGGGCTACACACCAGTAACAATTGTCCCTTCCAGGACAGCCACATTATGTTGACAAATACCCTTTGTGCGCAAGCGCTTTCGGTGTTCAGTTTATTTCAAACATTCTTGTTAAGGCTTTTCTGTAATAAATCCATTGTACGAATTACATTTATAACACGTATGTTTGAAAACGTGAACAGTCAAAGCTCTTAATACACAGACACACACACACACACACACACATACACACACACACACACACACACACACACACACACACACACACACACA